>NW_026941181.1:0-13075 GCF_032062105.1 Saccostrea cuccullata
CCTACATGACGTCAAATCTGGGTAATGATCATGTAGACATTGCACAAAATTTCATAACTTAAGACAACAGTGCAGTTTTCTTTGGTTATAATCTGGATTTCCATTGGATATATACCTTTTTCTAAATTAAAGATTTAGATTTCGGTTTAGTAACAATATCTTAAGACTGGGTTTGATAATTAGTTTTAAAATGAGGGTATACCCAGCTTGTTTGTCAATCATTACCTGTAATCCATTTTGCTTGACATGCATTTTTAGCAATTTTTTGACGTAATTATATGGATACATTATTCCAACTTTGTGACAATTTTTAACTGAAATTATTTGTTGCTAAAAATTGTATTTATTCAAATATTTAATGAGACAAAATTCAAAGAAATTGGTCAAGACTTGCGTTTATGACAATAATTTAAAATGGTATCATATATTATGGGACACCCTGTATTACTGAGTACTTGATTCGAGTTTTACTTTTCCATTTTACCGAAGCGCGATCCATATCAAAAATGACGACATAACTTTCTCGTCCAAAATATTTGTAAATTTTTTTCATGATTGAAGGAAAAATAATTCTTACTTTAAAAAAAGAATAGTAATAGATTGTGCATGTTGTGATACGCTATCCCGGAATAATTATAACTATATAAAATCAAACTGCCCAAAGTTTCATATATATATATATATATGTAGGACTCCAAAGTGCGATGGGACTCCAAAGTCCGATGGTCACGCGAAAGTCCGATGGTCTGCGCCAATCCCCGATGGTCTGACACGCCAAAGTCCGATGGTGGGGAAAGAATTAACGTTTATGACGTCATAGTAGCACTGCGCCCAAACCTCAATGTCGCGACATGCAACAGTTTTTAGAATAAGTATAAATAAATATGAAAACTAACCCTTATCTCTCAGGCAGGTGCTAGACTAACGCTCGAAAAGTGTGTATTAGCAATAACCTAAATACAGTTGTGTATCTTGAGTTGGGGCAAGACTTACCCTAATCACTCGACTTGTGTGCGAGGAATAACCCTAATTCACTCGGGTTGTGCAATGCAAGGACTAACCCTAATCAATCGAGTGGTGTGTGAGGACTAACCCTAATATCTTGGAATGTGCAAGCAATAAGCAAAATCATTAATAAAAAATGGTATTCGAGGACGAATTCAGAAAATATCGCTTTTGAATGCAGGACAACAGAGTCAAGGAATGACGTCGGAATATTGTGACGTCATAAACGTTGATTGTTCATCCGCACCATCGGACTTTGGCATGTCAGATCATCGGACTTTAGCGTCGCGCGTTTCATAGGAAACGAGCCATCGGACTTTGGCGTGACCATCGGACTTTGGCGTCCGTAAATACAACGAACCATCGGGGTTTGGTACAGACCATCGGGGTTTGGCGAGACCATCGCACTTTGGCGTCACCATCGGACCTTGGAGTCTTACATATATATCTTCTGAGTTATTTAAGAGTTGTTTCTTAGGTATATAGAAACAATACGATGGCCGATATCAGCCTGTACATATAACGACTGCTATTGAAATTTGTACATCTAAAATGAACATTGACATGTACATTTTGCAATGACAGTGCACACTTTTTGCTCTTAACTTTTGTCTGTACATGTACAAAATGACAAAAAGGCAAATGTCAAAACGTGAACGGTTGAAACACATATGCTTCTGATTACAATTCCTGGTCGGCCAAAAACGATTAAATATGAATTAAATTGGACAAGGCACTGAGAAGATTAATTTTGCGATAAAAAGGATGAGAAATATTAAAAGAAAATGTAAACATTCTTGTGAACATTAAAACTAATGATAAAATGTGTCTTCTTTTACTGAAAAGAATTAAATTCCCATAGATTGAAATCACCTTCCACAAACATTTCTTGTTCAATGAATTGCCCCCATCCAACCCAGAAAATTATGATTATATAGTTTACACTACTTTTTGATCAAAAGTAAAGGGAAGTTGTAAAGGACATTTTATGATCGAGTAAGAGTCTAACCATAATATAACGTAAGATTAAATTGTGACCTCAACTGTAACCTTTGACCATCATTTTAAAAACTGTAACATTGCGTTTCATAAAGTATTTAGTAATTAACTATAACACAATACTTTTTTTAAACAACAAAAGGTCTTAAATGTTTTCGACTTTGCATCTTACAGGTGTATACCACGTCTATGTCCCATCCCAAATTGTGTAATCATTGCTGGCATAGTGTTTTACAAAACAAATCTTGTTTTGATATTAATTGTTCAACTTTTCCCCGTTGTACACTTTTATTCATATTTAATGGTTTTTCGCCGACCAGGAATTGTAATTAAGAGCATATGCGTTTCAACAGCTCACGTTTTGACATTTGTCTTTTTGCCATTTTGTACATGTACAGACAAAAGTTAAGAGCACAAAGTGTGCACTGTCATTGCAAAATGTACATGTACAGAAAAAAGTTAAGAACACGAAGTGTGCACTGTCATTGCAAAATGTACATGTCAATGTACATTTTAGATGTACAAATTTTAAAAGCAGTCGGAATTTGTACAGGCTGATATCGGCCATCGTAGAAACACGGTGGAAACGACGTGTGAATTGACAGTGGCTCTCAGGAAATCAAGTTCCTTCATTCCCACAATAAAATCATTATGATTTTTAAGAGTCCTACTTATTAAACCTAAAAAATATAACATTAAATATAAAGTCGGAAATAATCAATTGGTTATGTATGTACAGGAGATATCACAGGAAGAAGCGCTGATCATACTGCCCTGGAGTCTGCATGCGAATACATAAAAACGGAAGTGGAACAGATCTACTTTGATATTGATAAAGGGGAAACCCTTTTATTTTGCCGAGGTGTGTCTGTTTATATATATTGAGAGAGAAGAGAGAGAGAGAGAGAGAGAGAGAGAGAGAGAGAGAGAGAGGGATAGAACTTTGTAATGTGGCACTTAATTACTCACTTATTAACAAAGTTGCTACAAAGAACAAATCTGTTGCCGAGTTTTTCCCGTAATATTGAAAATATGCAAGCAGATTACAGGAACAATTGTTACTGACTCAACAGAAGCGTTGTATTTTTTCTTCAGTGCAGATCAGCTAACTTCTGTATGGTTTTTATTTTTACAAATTCATTATCAAAGGAAAAAAATTGCCTTTCTCTCTTAGGCAAGTATACTTTTTATGCTTTCATAAATCTCTGACATCCGTTTTGGAAAATTTTTTTTTTTTTGGATTAAATTTTGAACTTGTCTGTACGTATTTAAATCTTAAAAATATTTTTTGTTTATATGAAATGTTCTTCTGTGTATGTGAATTCGCTAAGGACACTCCTTCATCCACATCTCTCTCTCTCTCTCTCTCTCTCTCGATTTCTTACGGCCATTTTCTCAATGTAAATAAAACAATAGTACTTTTTTTTAAAAATTGAAGCTTGTCTGACATAACACAGTTCTGCTTCGGGAAAAAAAACACTCAGACTACACATTCCACAATGATGTGTTGGATGATTGTTTTGTTTTTAGAAAGCCTGTTATAAAGACATCAATGTAAGATAGCATTAATGTATTTTTTATGTAATGCGCTTTTGTGAGGCATACTTTAGGGTAATCAATTAATCTGGTGTTTTTCGTTTTTTTTCCCGTCAGTTTTCTCGTCTAGTCAGTCAAACTTTCATCGTCACTTTTCTCGTCTAGTCAAACTTTCATCGTCAGCTTTCTCAACTAGTCAGTTAAACTTTCATCGTCAGTTTTCTCGTCTAATCAGTTAAACTTTCATCGTCACTTTTCTCGTCTAGTCAGTTAAATTTTCATCGTCAGTTTTCTCGTATAATCAGTTAAACTTTCATCGTCAGTTTTCTCGTCTAATCAGTCAAACTTTCATCGTCAGTTTTCTCGTCTAATCAGTTAAACTTTCGTCGTCACTTTTCTCGTCTAGTCAAACTTTCATCGTCAGTTTTCTCGTCTAATCAGTTAAACTTTCATCGTCACTTTTCTCGTCTAGTCAAAATTTCATCGTCACTTTTCTCGTCTAGTCAAACATTAATCGTCAGTTTTCTCGTCTAATCATTTAAACTTTCATCGTCAGTTTTTTTCGTCTAATCAGTTAAACTTTCATCGTCACTTTTCGTCTAGTCAAACTTTCATCGTCGGTTTTCTCGTCTAGTCAGTTAAACTTTCATTGTCAGTTTTCTCGTCTAATCAGTTAAACATTCATCGTCAGTTTTCTCGTCTAATCAGACAAACTTTCATCGTCAGTTTTCTCGTCTAGTTAAACTTTCATCTTCGGTTTTCTCGTCTAGTCAAACTCTCATCGTCAATTTTCTCGTCTAGTCAAACTATCATCGTCAGTTTTCTCGTCTAGTCAGTTAAACTTTCATTGTCAGTTTTCTCGTCTAGTCAGTTAAACTTTCATCGTCAGTTTTCTCGTCTAGTCAGTTAAACTTTCATTGTCAGTTTTCTCGTCTAATCAGTTAAACTTTCATCGTCAGTTTTCTCGTCTAATCAGACAAACTTTCATCGTCAGTTTTCTCGTCGAGTTAAACTTTCATTGTCAGTTTTCTCGTCTAGTCAAACTCTCATTGTCAATTTTCTCGTCTAGTCAAACTTTCATCGTCAGTTTTCTCGTCTAGTCAGTTAAACTTTCATTGTCAGTTTTCTCGTCTAGTCAGTTAAACTTTCATCGTCAGTTCTCTCGTCGAATGAGTTAAACTTTCATCGACAGTTTTCTCGTCTAGTCAGTTAAATTTTCATCGTAAGTTTTCTCGTCTAGTCAAACTTTCATCGTCAGTTTTCTTAACTTATCAGTTAAACTTTCATCGTCAGTTTTCTCGTCTAATCAGTTTAACTTTCATCGTCAGTTTTCTCGTCTAGTCAGTTAAACGTTCATCGTCACTTTTCTCGTCTAGTCAGTTTAACTTTCATCGTCAGTTTTCTCGTCTAATCAGTTAAACATTCATCGACATTTTTCTCGTCTAGTCAGTTAAATTTTCATCGTAAGTTTTCTCGTCTAGTCAAACTTTCATCGTCAGTTTTCTCAACTAGTCAGTTAAACTTTCATCGTCAGTTTTCTCAACTAGTCAGTTAAACTTTCATCGTCAGTTTTCTCGTCTAATCAGTTTAACTTTCATCGTCAGTTTTCTCGTCTAATCAGTTTAACCTTCATCGTCAGTTTTCTCGTCTAGTCAGTTAAACTTTCATCGTGAGTTTTCTCGTCTAGTCAGTTAAACTTTCATCGTCAGTTTTCTCGTCTAATCAGTTAAACTTTCATCGTCACTTTTCTCGTCTAGTCAAACTTTCATCGTCAGTTTTCTCGTTTAGTCAGTTAAACTTTCATCGTCAGTTTTCTCGTCTAGTCAGTTGAACTTTCATCGTTAGTTTTCTCGTCTAAAAATCAGTTAAACTTTCATCGTCAGTTTTCTCGTCTAATCAGTTTAACTTTTATCGTCAGTTTTCTCGTCTAGCCAGTAAAACTTTCATCGTCAGTATCAAAGACAATATATGTTTTATCATACTGAAATGTGCAAGATGTCATTATGAACTTCTCAAGTTCATAGGGCTTTGCATACATCGCGGAGCACAACTTTTGCTGATCGGATACACAAGGTTCAGGGGTTATCGTCTTGCCTCATGCATTCCGCTATAAAACAGATATTTTGATATTTTTCGCAATAAATGAACAGTAATGCTGAAACCATGTTAAAACCAAACGTCAGTGTACAATTTTGGCACAAGGTTGTGTTATATTTTATTTTTTGTGTTAGTCATTCTAATGTGATTAATGAGGAGTGCATTATACTATCATTATACTATCAATTTGCATTTTTTCCCTTTTGAGTGGATTAAGTAAAAACTGCACAAACACTAGTTGTTTGAAACAGATTAAAAGAAGGTTCTGTGTTAAATGTAAAGCTATGTTTATAAAATCTTTAAATACGTAAAAGAGATCTAAAAAAAAAATCTGAAACATACATAGGAGAGCAAGATGCTCGAGGTGTACGGAAATGCATTATATGTATTTATTTTCTGTTTTAATTTTAGAGCAGGGATGTTATCTATGAAACAAAAGCATTTGTGTCATAAAAATAAAATGTCTTTCTTTAATATTTAAATCAGTGTTAAGCTTTAAAATAATAATGGGATTTAAACAAACACAATGTATTTTGCTCGCAGCTGTATGATAGGAAAAACGTTTAAAACAACATGTGCATTATGATTAGCTTCTTCAATATACTTGTACAAAATTTGATGGGTTTTTTAACAGGCCTGAAGTACAAGGAAGGGTGGGGGGTGGGGATAACCTTTTAAAAAGTTGGTACAATGCACATAAAATTCAATATGAATAATTTGATTCAAAAACTAAAGATGAAGCCCCACTTTATTTTTTGGGTCAGTTTCTTTTTGTAATTCTGAGATTTTTAAGATATGTTTAATTTTTTTTTTCATTTCATAGAAATTAGCACACATAATTTTTGCTGATAATTTAATACTTAGGGTTTAGTATTTAGAAATTATCGTCTTTTTACATGCCAGAATATTTAGACATTTTTCGCAATCAATGTAGTCTTCTGCAATATGTATAAGAAACATAAGATTTAAAACTATTTTTTTGGCACGAAGATGAGCTTATTAATTTATTTTTTTAGGTCTGCTCTAAATTTTGTATTGTTTTAGATGATCTTTTGGGCTTTAATATACTGTTAGTTATCTCAATATGTTTCATTCTTTTTTTTTCGGCAAATTTATAAATTATGTCCACAATTCCCCATTTTCAAAAGGTGAGTTATTTCCCCTGAAGGGAACTCTTTTACCGTGTTTAATACGCATGCGCTATAAATAAAGTCACTTCCGCGGACGTTCTTGATGTAAACATGTTCATGGTGTATGCCTCTGTCATATGGAAAAAATGTTATTGTGTTTGTGAATAAAAAGAAATCTTAACTGATTCGTATTTTTTTTAAATTGCCCACTCATAGTCTCTTTCTGGATTTGTATTAATCTGTGTAGTACTATAATAAGGTGCTGTGTGACACCCCCCCCCCCCCCCCCTTACCAAAAAAAGAAACAAATTACTATTAAAATGCTGATACATATCCCGAATAGGCCTATTAAAAAAAAACACAAACAAAAAAAGCTAATTTTCGGTAGTGGATGTTCTGCAGACGGATCATCATTATTTACAAAATGTGCGGAACAAATTTTTAGTTATAAAGTTTTTACGAATTAATCTAGCCTGCTGCAGCCATATTTTCATTGTTATCTCTAGGAATTTTTTGAAGACTGATGACATGTCCATCTACAGTTTTACCTCTGAAATTGCTGCATATACAGCAGTAGTTCGTCTTCCGCTACCGATACCAAGAAACTGCGTTTTTGCTCGATTGTATGTCATAACATAGAACTTTTGACTTACAAGAACACATTTGGTGACAATTAAAGGCCTATTTCATTTGAATTAACCGTGTTTCTAGAATTTTCTATTTGTAAAATAATTGATTCACTCTTTAGTATTAAAACTTTCAATGGAATTCTAAATGAATATAATTTAATCTCATGTGCTCATGTAACGAAGAAAGACTAATTAAAATAGCATCGACCTGAATTCATGTTACATATGTCGTATAAAGTCTGAGCTGCATTTAATCAAAGTTTTAGTGTAGGATCTAAGCATATGTACATGTATGTTCCCGAGTAAAATACACATTTTGTTTTAGATCAGAGAATTGAGAGCAGAAACACGAAATTGATACAATAATTACCTAGCGTATTTCTTGTTAATTAACTGAAAACATTCTTTTCTTAAGTGTTATTTATTTTTTTAAAATCCTTTCAGTGTAAGTACATGTATTTATTTTTATAAGTTATTCTTTTTTTGCAAAGTGTGTAAATAAACAATATCAGAGAGAGAGAGAGAGAGAGAGAGACTCCGTGTAACTGACATACATGTACATCTGTGAAAAAATATATGTACCGTAATTTTATTGAATTCACAATTAAAAATTCTAATAATAATATTAATCTTCACAATTTTGGTTCATTTTCAACTGTTCAACCCATTTACATATTCTCTGTACCTGTACGCACGGAGGGGGGTGCAGGGTCAAGGGGTTTAGCCCAACCCCCCACTTTTTCCCCAATATTACTTTTTCTATTGAAAATGTTCATTGATAGACAGGTTGCCAACCCCCCCCCCCCCACACACACACACAGTTTATACTACGGTAAAGTTATATAAGGGAAATGTAGTATTGTATGCCAAGGAACTGGTACTGAAATAATTATAGCTTTTTCCACAGGCCTTTAGATCGCTTAGAAAAAAAATTGAGGTGTTGAAAAAAAAAGGTATGGAACTCTTTTCCTGGGGTACCTACTTTCGCCAATAAAATTCTTTTAAATCAAATGCGTTACAATTTTACTTTCTATCCATAACTATTTAAGTATAAACGATCTTCATTACTACCAAAGTTCATTCCGTAATTCCTTATACTTCTTGAGATATTCTGAAAGCAATTCCCAAATTGACATTATTTTTTTACTCGACATCAGCTAGGGCCTTCACTAATTGCAAAGCGGGAACGACGGGACAAATTTTCCCCGGAATTTATTTTCTGAACTTCAATGAATATTTGCTCATTTGCATTCAAGCTTTACAAGGTTTTTCTTTAATTTGAACATATGGTGTGACTAAGTCATAAACAACATTTTAGCGGTCTAATTGTTTTGAAAATCGAAAGGTATATAATGCATTCCGGGAAAAATTCGTTCTACCATGGCTTCATTTACATTCGTAATCAACATGGCGGTAGTTGTTGATGTAGACGTTTTCAAATTAATTTTTCGCGAAAGGAATATTATTACGGACTTAACGTTACAATCTGGAGTAAGAAATCAACTTTAAATTGTTGAAAGATTTTGCAAATACTATGCAACTCTTCGCCGCACTTCAGACACCGTCTGTTTACATGTGAATGGCCAGGGGCCCAAGCTAATGTCGAGTAAAAGAAAGTAGGTCATTTTTGAAATTGATTTCAGAATATCTCAAGAAATATATGGAATTTCGGAATGAGCTTTGGTAGAATTGAAGAATGTTTATCTATGAATAGATTTAAATAGAAAGTAGAATTTTAGAGCATTCGAATAAAAAATATTTTATTAGCGAAATTAAGTACCCAGTGTAAGAGTTCAGTACCTTTATTTTTTTTTACACACACAATTTTTTTTAAGCGATCCAAAGGCCTGTGGCTTTTTCAACTTTGGGCAAGGTTTTTCTTTGCTTGCCAACTTTTCCAGGTAAGAAAAAAATATTTCTTTGGCTAACCCCCCCTTTTAAAGACGATGCTACGTGCCTGGCTAATTCGTATAGCTTTCTAGAAAGGGGGGGGGGCTAACAGACCCTTTATAAAATAATTTATTATCTAAAAAAATGCAAACCGTTTCCTTTTTTTAAAATTTTTAAATACAGCGTGTAAGTTGATCACTATTTTGTTGGATTATCGTAACATGTAGTCCGCGGAAGTTATGCTAGTGTTGAAGAGTTCCGATTTTGAGGGGAGATAACTCACTTTTGAAAATGGGGAATACGATGCGTTGTTTTTATTTTTCCGAATTGTCAATTTTTTTCAATCAAAATCGAACATGATTTGTCAAGAGTGGCTAGGAAGTTAAAACCCCTTTTTTGTTTTAAAGGCATAAACAAATCATTCAGGATGTTTATTCTAAAATAAATCTTGAAACATTTGAAAGACTTATATTATCTAGAAAACGAAAGCAACCTTCAAACGTGAAATAGATAAATTATCTAAGAAGCGGAATTTGCAACATATGTTACGAGCGAGATTCTCTGTGTCTATGATAATTTAACAAGCGGAATCTATCCACTCTGTCTTATGTAAGTACTTTCTTAATATATGTTGATGTTTTTATCAACATTCCTTACCGTATTTACTCTCTCTCTCTCTCTCTCTCTCTCTCTCTCTCTCATATGCTGTGTTGAAACTACTGTAAGATAATTCTGTATTTCTGAACTTATATATATATACACTCTTTAACATGCAAAAGGGAAAAGTGCAGTTTATGATTAAGAATGCACAAAGCAATATTGACTACAATTACATAGCTAAAAAAAGAAAATCCTCGGTTCTTTAAAATTTTTGAACGATTACGCTCAGTCCAGCATTAAATTAAACTGATAAAGTTACCAAGGATTAATTCAAATACAGAAAAAAAACTTTAGGCCACATTTAGATTAATTCTTTGTTCGTCGGACATTTGATGAAAAAAGTACGAGCGGGCTAGCGGTTAAATAATAATATTATTTCTTTATTGTTAAGCAACATTTTTAGGCAGAGAGTAATTAAAAAAAATGAGCGGACAATTATATTTGTCTGATTTGCAGAGTAAATCGATTAAGAGTACGATAAATAGAGCGGAAATGAAACAGAAAACAGCACAGAATTCCCATTGTGCTGGAATTTTAAATTAATAATATTTGTATAGTTTTGTTTAAATACGAGCGCGCGGGTCCGACGAACAAAAAAAAATTATTGGACCAGGTGTGGCCTTATCAAGAAATACAACGGAAGGTGATAGTATAATATTTAAGGTGCTGTCACTCTTATTATTCTCTGATGGAGTGGTACCGATTGAAAAATACGAGTTTTAATACTTTCAATCGCTAATAGTAAAATTTTTTTTTGAAATGCTTGAATATTTCTGCCTGACGAAAGATCAACATTATCTCAAATTTTACAGTTCATGATAAATATTCTATATATTCTTAAGTTTTGCAGCAAATAAAACTTTATATCTCAAATTTTGACAACAAATGCATATTTATGTTGAGAAGAAATATAACCTAGATGGAAAATTCACAGGAGTTCGCATAGCTGCAGAACTGTAGCTCTCCGAAAAAAAAAAATTATATTGACAGACCAGAGAGCTGTACACTGCCACCTATTGAAACAAGCAAATTTCGAGAATGTGTGTCCCGGAATGGGGGGATGGGTGGGTCGAACACCCCCCTTCTCCGGATTTGCAAAATATTAAATTATACATAAAATGCAAGAAATTACCATCTTGACCTTTGATCTTTTGACCTTAAATTTAATGGGGGTCTTCTTTACGCCATAGTGAGTTGAGGTATTCCAAAAATATCATTGCAAAAGCCCAAAGGTTTGTGATGTGAAAACGAAACTGTGAAACAGACTTTTTTTTCAATTTATGATGACCTCAAAATCAATAGGGATCTTCCTTTAGCCATAGAGACTTATTGACGGTGAAAGATGTCAAACCCCTTTTCTGTTTGTTTGAATTCCATTGCTAATGCATCAAATTCTTTTGATATAATATATTTAGACATAAAATGACTTATACCGGTAATAATTTTAATATAATGGACCGGGCGAAATGAATGAAACCTGCAGAACACCATAATATACAGATAAAAGTAACACTCTCAAATATTTTCTATGCCAAAATAATTAAATTTGAATAATTTAATTTTGTTTATATTCTCGCCTCTCATTGGTTGATTTCCAAAAAGGAATGCAAAATATTTTGTATAATCTGGTTTAATTGGTATGGGGACACACCCCCTTGACGACCAGCTTAATCATCTTATCCATGCAATCCCCTCATTTCCAGTCCTCGGAATCCATGGAAAATTCAAGATTTAATAACTGTATCTTTAACTTCAAACAATAACTCTTTCTTACCTCATGTAAACACACATCATGACTGCTAGATCTATGAATCAGTTATTACTTCCACTCGCTTCCCATCACTTCCGTTACTACGGTTGTATTATTGCGCGGTAAATTTGAACTCGTAAATGCAACACAATTTTTGCATCTAAAGTTGTTTAATTATTTTAAAATTAAATTATAAGGAATGACTCTAATTCTTGGCCAAATTATCGAGTATAATCTGGTTTGGGTCAGTTTCCTTTATAATCCTTAAATAAATTTAGGTAAAACTAATTTTGAGGAATGCGTTCCTATTGACAAGGTGTTTACATTTTTAATTTTTGACCCCTTGACCTTGACTTTCATATTTGATCTTATTTATAGACACACTCTTGGTTATTATTTTTGAATTTCATTTGTTTAAGGGCTTTCACATTGAATAGTATATTACTTTTGTCAAAATGCTTTCAAATGTGCTATTATTTTGTCCCCCTGACCTTGACCGTCAGTGTGACTTAATTTTTTGTTGCTAACGAGAGCTTCCATCCACTTAGTCATCAGAAATGGGAGACTACAATTCTTAAAGCAATTTGCAAATTTTTATACCCCCCCCCCTCGAAGGGAGGGCATATTGCTTTGCTGCTGTTTTGGTCGGTTTCGGTAGGTTGTTTCAGTGGTCGGTCTGTTTGGTCCCCTTAGTTTCCGTTCATTTTCTTCGAACCGTTGCACATACTGAAATGAAATTTTAATTTCAGAAAATCACATAAATTTAGGTCAAGTTTTATTTTGGGACATCGGCCTTTTTTTACAAATTATGCCCCGGACTTAGACAAATTTCAATTATTTGCTGCTTCCGTTCATTTTCTTCACAACCGTTGCACATACTGAAGAAAATTTAGTATACAAATTTATCAGATGACTATCTTGGTCAAGTTCTGTTTTGGGTTCAATCGCGTCATTTTTGACAGAGTTATGCCCTTTTGAACTTGGAAAAATTCCATTTGGGGGGGGGGGGGATAAGTGTTTTACAAACATCTCTTGTAGTAGTATAAGGGGTCTAGATGGCGAGGTCAACTGAGTGCACTTTTTATGCAAATGAGGTTCAAAAAAAAAAAAAAAGGGTCAACTGAGGGATGCTAACCCTAACCCCCCAACCCCCTAACCCTAACCCTAGCCCTAACCCTAACTAACCCTAACCCTAACCCTAACTAACCCTAACCCCCTACCCTAACTAACCCTATCCCCTTTTGCCCTAACTAACCCTAACCCTAACTAACCCTAACCCTAACCCTAACCCCCTAGCCCTAACTAAACCCTATCCCCTTACCCTAACTAACCCTAACCCCCCTAACTAACCCTAACCCCTTTTTAAAAAACCCCATCCT
>NW_026941182.1:0-12749 GCF_032062105.1 Saccostrea cuccullata
AGAAACTATGAATTAGAGGGTGAAAAGTGGTCATATTTTGTGCGGTTATACATTAATTTTTTAAAATAAGTGAAAATGACCCAATTAAGTGCTTGATTATGATTTGACTATATGTATTTAAAGTTATGAAGGTGATTAAGAATGATATAAATGTGTTAAAGGCTAAAATTTGACTTAAAACTTGGGTGCAGTTTTGGCTAGATTGGAGCATTTTTTAGGACATTACACATAGAACTGTAAATGCTGTAAAATCTTAATTTATTGTTGAATTTTCATGAAACTTGGCATGATGTCTCTACTTATGCTGTAGATTGACAAACAGTGTGAAATATTGTAAAATCAGAAAAATGCTTTTCCATATTGGGTACATCCCACTAATTATTTTTAGAATCGGTAGGAGAAGAAAGTAGTGCAGAAAAAATTCCAAGTTCCTTAATTTGCAGACTTGCATAAAAAAAATTGGGCAGATGTACTAAACTGAGCCTCACACTTGTTGATAAAGAGTATCTTTCCTACCAAAAAAGCTTGAAAAATGTAATTTATCAAGAAGATCAGCCGAATTATTTTGTGTATTACAACGCCAGTAACAATTCTGAAATTCCCCTACTTTCACTTTCATTTTTAGAGGTTCCCGCAGACAGACGCATTTTGCCGGAAAACGAATCTGGCATGCCACCTCGAGATTTTAACCAAGGAAAGACAAGTTGACGTGCTTTGATTTGAGGGGTCACTCACTTCTGAACGAAAATTAGGGACATCGCTATGAGAAGAAACGTTAACATTGTCGCCTATGGGAAAACAATTAGTGGACTGTACCCATATATGAGGATATTAATACAAAGAACACGTCACATAAATTTTCAGCAAATATGTAAATGGTAATATTAATAAAGTAGTTTGTGGCACATGTATATGAGGACAATAACAATGAATGTTCATCATGCTCATTCTTACAAATGCTATATTTTCTGCAATTGTTCAATTATTCAGTTGATGAGCGTGTTCTTTTTTTGTTCATAACATTGAATGATTCCATACTCAAAACTGCCTTGAAATGAGCTTGACACGCCTACAGCGATTTCAGAGCATGTTTTCTCTGCTTGAATAATTTGATTGGACTAAACTTGCAGAAGCCGCGTGTCTGAAGGTGAAATATTCACATGTCCCAAAAATTATTGAAATTCACCTTTTCAATTTAGTAAAATTGATTTTCATGGAGAATTATGCTAAAAAACAAATGGGCTCATTAACTAATATATGCCTTTGCATTCAGGAGGAAGAAACATTAAGAACCTTATTCAGTGGCGTAGCATCGTTTTTTAATGTGGGGGGGATTTTCTGAAGAAGTTGACATGCAAAAAAAAAAAAAAAAAAAAAAAATATATATATATATATATATATATATATATATATATATATATATATATATATATATATATATATATAATAATGCCCAAAGTCGAAAAATTCCAATTGGGTAGGGGGTGTAATCAGTGTCAACTACTTTTAGTACCAATTCTAACCAGACTTTCTATCAATATTTCCTATAGTAAAAGTAAGCTTGGGAAAAAAGTGGTTGAGAGAAAAAGCTACGCCCCTGTTATTTGATTTACGTCGAAAAAATTTCGTCGTTTAAAATTTCTTTTCCACATTTTTACAAACATTCGAAATAGTATCAATAGAGAAACTCAGTGCTCATGTATACGTTTCATCTTTCAAATTAAAAGGGCAATATGTATACCTTCTTTTATTTTTTTTTTCAAATTATGCATCGGATTATAGTTCTTATCTTTGTATAATAAATGTGTATTTAAGGGAGGTTGGTCGAGGGTTTATGCCAGTAGATGAGGGTGTGTGAAAAGCAAAAGAGAAGGGGATAAAGATAACTATACTATCTCAAAGTTTGAATTTTATTTAAATCTTAATTTTTTTTTCTAAGCGTTGTTTCAATTTGTCCTCCGCCAATCTTTTGACACCCCCAATAATAGCCATTACTTTCCCCCTCCCAACTCCTCTCCGTCTAGTTTTGCAACTATTTCACTTCGTATATTTATCTCCCTGAGGGGTAGATTGTCCCTTGCTCGGTCACAAGCTTTGATGAAATCGCCAGGGACGTATTTCCTATTTATTTTCATATCTGTAAAAAAATAATTATTTTATTTCATAATTTTTTTTAAAATCCTAATCATTAATTGTTTTTGTATGAAAAGATTAATATTAAATTTTAATTTCCCAGAAACTTGTCAACTTCGTGGGTATAGGGCTCAAAGTTGTCCTCTGCCTCTTCCCAAGTCGCGCAACCAGTTCTGTCCATGAAGATTTTTCTTAGCATTTCCCTTTTCTTCTCTAGCTTTATTGTGGTCGTTCTTAGGTGTACATCTTTCTGTGTTTGAATTCTCATCAGGTGTTGTAGAACAACATCTGATGTCAACCCCAAGAGTGCCTTAAATAACTACAAAGAAAAAAATTAATCATATTTACTTTTGAAAAGAAAGAAGTTCACATACAGAAATGAAACTCTGTATTATTTTTGATTTATTTAAATACTTAAAAACCTTTGGTGGGAATTCAGTTTTTCCCCACAAGGCAAACATTCTCTCCACCTCTGCAAAGCAGGAATCGTCGTATGAGGCCACACTGAACACGACATTAAGGCTGTCTTTTTTGCAAACCTTTTGAAATAATTTACTTTGAAAATAATCAAGAAGAGAAATCGAGAAATAGTATACGATTTAGTAGGTATTTATTATAAATTTAACACCCTTTACTTACTTTCTGCTGTAAATGGGATAGAACCACGGTCGTGGTCTCTTTCCACTCATCCCCAATGCTATCTCTCAAGAAGATTCCCCCAGCTTGAAACACCTGGTCCTAGGACGGAAGAAGGACAAATGTAATCACAACCTCATACAACACACATAATATATATGAGAAATAGTGAGGAGAGGAGATTAAGTTTAATTTTGAGAGATCAAATAAAAATATTTGATTGTTTTATTAAACCTACCTGAAAAGTCAATTCTTTAATACGATTCTTAGCACTATGAATATTTCCCACCAGCTTGGCTTCTTCCGGTGTAAGTTCAATAAACACTTCCACTTGGAAGAACCTGGATATATATAAAAAAAATGCAATTTCATTTGCAAGATTTGTCTTATCTCAAAATTCTTATTTAGTCGAGAATAGGGGGATGGGGGTTCGGGTTCCAAATAATTTCAGCATCAATTTCTTTCTCATACAAAAAGAAAACTACCCTTACTTCGTTTTTTTTTTATTTTGTTAACCCTATCCCCATTCCATCCCCACCAGGTTTATTTTTACTGTTTACGTCCAATTCCGGAATTTTTTTGACTATCATAGAAAAGTAACAATGAACTTGTTCAAGGGTTGAAATTTAGCATTTTAGTTGACGCAATGTATTTAAATTTATGATAATATGATACCGAAAAAGTAAACTAACCTGTAGCTGTCAAATAAGTCGTTGTTTGGTTCTTCTAGTAGAAGCTTCTTACAAGCAGAAACTAAGTGATTCCCTCCTAATAGAAATAAGGGGATGTCATCTTCCATTCGCTGGGCAGTGAAATTGGAAAGGTCAGAAATCTAAATAAAATATTCAAAATTAAAGGTTTAGTTTAAGTAATTCCATAGCAAAGTAAAACAATTCATAGCAAGGGATGTCATTTTTAACTGGTTTACCATTTTAATTGATTAGGTTGATGATAGTCAGTAGCAAATGTGTTTAGTCGGAAGCCTGTTGGCGCTAGGTAGAAGAAATATTTTATCCCCCCCCCCTAAATAACTTTTTTTTGTCTAGCGGTCCGACTGCTGTAAAGTAATATAGTTAGATTTATGAAAATTTAGTAAAATTTAAGAATATGAATAGAAATATTGAGTAATATCGTTGTGATTAATGACTATTTTTATTAACGACATTGTATGAAAATTAACACAAACATATAATTTATTAGAAGGATATGGAGATACATGTATTGAACAGCATTCAATCTCAAAAACTATTTAGCAATATACAAAATCAGAGCAGAGCAAACACGGACCTTCAAAACATAACAGGTGGAATTAGGTGCCTTGGAGGAGTGAGCATCCCCTGCCGACCGGTCATACCCTCCATGTGCTCGTTGTCATGATCAGGAAATAACGGAAAAAAATCCGTCGTCAATTTAGTGTATAAATAATGGACTAACAATTGGTATGAAAAACGTCAGTCAGCATTTCATTCAATGATAAATTGTATTTACTGACAAGGGTACAGTAAGAAAGAAATATTGATACCGCATTTAGGGAATATGAAGAACTTTTTTAATAAGGATATTTTGATAATTGTGCTACATGTCTAGGATTTTCCACAGTATTTCAAATTAGAACAATTTTTAATTTAAACCACACCATTTCAATTTCTTGATTCTCAGACATTTGGAAAAAGTAGGATCGGGCCATCGATTATATAAACATTTACTTTGTGTAAACAAATATTCTAGGCAGAACATGAAAGAAATTGCGAGGACACATTTCTCTACTTTTTATGATTATCAGAGAAAGCTTCGGTAGAAAAATATCTTATGTAAGGAAATTATACGTCTGTCGCCAGATATTTTACTTATTCTTCTTGGTTTACGCAGAAAGCAGAGAAAAATAGAGCAGAAACGAAACAAGAATTACAATTGAATTTTCCGTGTACGGAAAATTTTATAATTTGTTTCTGGGGTCCAAAGAGAAAAAATGGAATTGGCGCGTGGTCTTACCCGATGTAAATGGAATCAAGAAAAAAGTAACACGCATAAAAATGCATGTTTATATATCATTTGACTTCATTTTTTGTGATACTTCAGTTATGCTTCATGCTTTAATTAATTTTTAAAATTTGAAATCAGATTAATCATTCGCAATGTACTGTGGTTATACGATTAAACTGTCATTTTGCCTTCAACTATGTGTGTTATTTAGGTCTCCATTATCTGCATTAGGCTAATTATATTACAATGTCTGGATCTAGGAGTACAGGTATTTTGTTTATAAGTGGTCCTGGGGCTTCTATGATATTTCATATGAAGCAGAATTTATGCAAAATCTTTTACGTGAAAAGAAAAAAACACTTGCTGTGGCCTTCAACTCGACATTTAGATATATCGACAACGTTTTGTCAATTAATAATGTTAATTTCCATTCCTACGTCGACACGATATATCCTGGTGAGCTTGAGATAAAAGATACCACAGAGTCCGACACTTCTGCTTCATACTTGGATATTTTACTTGAAAAAGACACTAATGGTAATCTAACAACCAAGCTATATGATAAACGTGATGACTTTAACTTTTCTATCGTCAACTTCCCTTACTTATGCAGCAATATACCTTCATCACCTGCATACGGAGTATTTATATCTCAGTTGATTCGATACGCAAGAGCATGCTCTACGTATGAACAATTTATTAAACGAGATAAATTATTGACAAGCAAGTTGATGAAACAAGAATATCAACAGTCTCGTTTAAAGTCATCATTTCGTAAATTCTAAGGTCGATACAATGACCTTGTCAGCAAATACAATTTATCATTGAATGAAATGCTGACTGACGTTTTTCATACCAATTGTTAGTCCATTATTTATACACTGAATTGACCACGGATTTTTTCCGTTATTTCCTGATTATGACAACGAGCACACGGCGGGTGTGACCGGTCGGCAGGGGATGCTCACTCCTCCATGGCACCTGATCCCACCTCAGATGTTTCAGAGGTCCGTGTTTGCTCTGCTCTTATTTTGTATACTTGTTTAATGGACGTTGAGATTGAATAATGTTCGTTATTTTTATATCCTTCTCATGATACTGTGTTTGATGGCATTTACCCATTCCTCATCGACTTCCCTACACCTGGTAATGTATTAAACACAGTTAAAAATGTCATGTATTATTTTTGGTATATCGTAAACACACAGGTTAATATGGTATTCACCATTTATCAATATTTACCTGTATTCCCTTGGCGCCACCGTTAATCTTTCTATGCTCACTTTGAAATCACCTATAAGCAATAAAAATTAACATGAGAGAATGATAACTTAGATAATTTTAGCTCTTTTTAATATGCCTGCTTAAACTCAAGTCACTTTAAATGAACGTTCTGATCAGGCTATACTTACGATAGGAAATTGGAATTTTACTGTCTTTGGTTTTCATTTGAAATCGAGTCGTACATTTGAATGACTTGGACAAAATCGAATTTTTTTTTTAAATTTAAATTAATAGATTTATTGATTGATTGTATATTGTTTAACGTCCCGCTTGAGAATTTTTCACTCATATGGAGACGTCACCGTATGCCGGTGAAAGGCTTCAAATTTAGACCTATACTCGGCACTCAGGGCCATTGAGCAGTGAGGGTTCTTTATCGTGCCAGCGCCTACCGTGACACGGGACCTACGTTTTTAAGGTCATATCCCAAAGACCCGTTGCTTTCAGTATTTATCACTTTGAGTGTTGGTGACCACATATCACTGTTGTGATGTAATTTCCCATCTAGTCAATGCATTATGACGTCATAGAATGCGTCATTTTCCTCATATCCTGTAAATTCCTTTGAAAACGACTTAAAATTGAAGCTTTTTTCAATATTTCATATGGAGCACAACCTCTGATCCAAAATATGCAAATACATAATAAAAGCTCTGTTTCTGAAGGTAAAAAAAACATGTTTTATTTTTTGAATCGTGGACTGTGCTCATATTTTAATTCTTTGCTGAAGGTAGTCGAATACGCATGTTTTTTGCAAATTTGAAGAACATTGCAATTTCTTAAATCTGTTTTCCAATATTTAGATTCTCAAAAACGAAATTTTGTTATAGGAAATTAGAGCACCAAGTATTTACTTTCTTTTGATATATGAAATGGGAAAGAGGGTGATAGTTAATTAATTGATATAAGTACAGGGCCATTTTATGCATAAGATGGCTCTATCTCTTTATATAGATATTTCTGTCAGTCAGCTGACAACTCAGCGGCTGGGATGATCACAGGGGGCTGGATGGATCCTATGTCAACTCCAGGTTTTAACAATTTAACTTTAATGATTGAAAATTCCGGTGCCTCGCTAGCTTCAATAATACCTTTAAAATATTGTGTAGATTTAATTAAGATATTTCAAAGTAAATAAGTGTGTGTTCACAGATTTAGAAATACAGTAAATACATTTTTAAACTCACCTTCGTTTTCTGCCTTGAAGACGAAATGCCGGTATTTTCTAATACCCTTAAAGGGAAGGAAATAGTCTTTGGTAAACGTCTTCCAATCTTACCAGTGCCCCTCTGTTCCACCAAAAACAACAACTTCATTAGATGTTGAACTCTTCCGAACAACGTTTGCCAGCTGATCCAGGGAGTCCACCTCAGATCTTATGTAAAAATTCTTTATGTACGCGAACCCAGCGTCAACAAGGCTTTTTCCTGCATGGCATGGAACTTGCATATGGAGATGTATGGAACGCCGTCACTGCCTTATAGCAGAACACAACAATTGCACTCCGTCAACCTTCCATTACATTATGTCAATTCTTTATGACATTTACTCACACAACTATTACATTGTGTCAACATTCTATTACATTATGTCAACTCTACATGATATTAACTCATACTACTATAGCATTGTGTGAACTTTCCTTTACATTATGTCAACTTTTTATGACATTTACTCACACTACTATTGCATTGTGTGAACTGTCCTTTACATAATGTCAACTCCATATGACAGTTACTCACATTACTATTACATTGTGTCACCTTCGGTTTCATTATGTCAACACTTTATGACATTTACTTCTACTATTATTTTATTGTGTCAGCCTTCCATTACATTATGTCAACTCTTTATGACATTTACTCACACTACTATTGCGTTGTGTCAACCCTCCATTATATTTTGTCAACTCTTTATGACATTAACCCACACTACTACTGCATTGTGTCAACCTTCCATTACATTATATCAACTCTTTATGACATTTACTCACACTACTATTGCATTGTGTGAACTTTCCTAAATACATAGTCAACTCTATATGACATTTACTCACACTACTATTACATTGTGTCAACCTTCGGTTCCATTATGTCAACTCTTTACGACATTTACTCACACTACTATTGCGTTGTGTCAACCTTCCATTATATTATGTCAACTCTTTATGACATTTACCCACACTACTATTGCATTATGTCAACCTTCCATTATATTATGTCAACTCTTTATGACATTAACCCACACTACTACTGCATTGTGTCAACCTTCCATTATATTGTGTCAATTCTTTATGATATTATCCCACACTACTATTGCATCGTGTAAACCTTCCTTTA
The DNA here is from genome assembly GCF_032062105.1 of Saccostrea cuccullata. Lineage (NCBI taxonomy): Eukaryota > Metazoa > Mollusca > Bivalvia > Ostreida > Ostreidae > Saccostrea > Saccostrea cuccullata. The sequence goes on from NW_026941182.1 coordinate 8,376, forward strand.
CATTATGTCAACACTTTATGACATTTACACATTCTTGTATTTCGTTATGTTTACTGTTCATGACATTTAATTAAACAACAATAACATTGTGTTAACCTATCATTACATTATGTCAATTCTTTATGATATTAACTTACACTACTACATTATGTCGATTCACTATTACGTTATGCGAACACGGGTATCCTCGGCCTTTATATGAGCATAACGTATTTTCCGCGTTCCGCAAGCACTAAATTGGCGGGAGAGAAAATTGTCGTAGAAGAAATCTCAGCGATTTGAATAAAAATTTTAAGCGACAAAGGATTGACAATCTTGAAACGTGCAAAGCCTTAACACTGCGACTGTGAATTAAAGTCATGTCGAAATTCAATGGCGTTTACTTTAATCTGATAATTAAATAAATCAAAAATTATGAGTCGTGCAGCAATTTTTTTTTTCTTTTTACTCGTATTTTGAATTGTTTGTTTGTTTGTTTGTTTTTTTTTGGATAAAAGTCTTAAACTTCTGAGCTTACTTAGAACATTGTCATACGTTTTTTTATCAGTCTTGAACTTTCCTTTTTTTTTTAAGTGTAAACACATCGTTATAACACACGTGCACTGGTGGGTTGGGGGGAGGGGGAAATCCCGCCCTACCATCTCTAGTGACCAAAATCTACAAGTACATAAAATTAATAAATTAATTGGGTTTACTTTGTAGGACATTGCATTAGTTTCACATTGAGTTTAGCTGAATTAAGTTGAAAACTATTTTATAAAACTATAAAGCCTGAGAGCTTCTCCGCTTTCCCCCTTGGTCTCCAACCATAGACCGTCCCCCTTCAGGCTTGGACAATTTTTTTGTTCAAGATTCTCAAATCCGCTACTGATATGTTCCCATGCATGCTTACTAAGACATATTCAATTGATTTAGATGAGGGATTGGTAGATTTTTATAATAGAATTCTGGCCCTGGAATGGTTGAAAAAATTACTAATTCCAGTGACGTATCATCTTTTTTCGAAAGAAGGGGGGGGGGGGGGGGTCAGCCAGAAAAAGAATATTCGCCCGAAAAAAAACTTGAGAAGCCAAAAAAAAAAAATAATTGCCCACTCCAAGCCCGAAAATCCTATTTCGGGGAGGGGGTCCAACTTCGATCAGTCCTAATTTTTTTGTCAGATATATTACATTACCCTCAGTGGACTATAATTCAGCAAAAAGTGGGGGTGGGGGCTGTACTTTCAATGAACATTACATTTTCTATTGTAAAGTTATGTCTGGGAAAAGAGGGGGGGGGGGCTGATATTTTGTGTCTGTAATTCTTCCTAATCAATCAGGACCCCCCCCCCCCTCTTACCAGTCATAAAAACACGGTCGTCAACATTCATTTTATACCAGATATACAGCTTTGAGAAATTGTAAATGTATTTTTACATCAGGTAATGCACTTTTGGAATCAACATGATAAAGAGTTAACACAATATAGAGATATTTTAAGATCACATAAGAAAGAGTTGACATAACGTAATTATTTATCCACATCACGGAATTGAGTTTTGACATAATGTAATAAAGTGTTGATATAATATAAAAATATGTTCACATAATGTCATACACTGTTTACACCACGTAATAAAGCACTGACATAAAGGTAAGATGTGTTCACCTCACATCATGATGCTTTCGCCGTAAAATAAAGAAAAACCCATATCATGTAATAATGCTTTGATACAATAGAAATATACACTCTCAAAAAGGAATGGATTTTTGACTTCATGTAATGATAAGTTTAATTATAAAACACAATTCACTTGATGTAATGCAGTTTTGACCTCACATATTAAAGAAATGAAATGATGTGAAGAAACATTCATTTCACGTAATAAAGTTTTAACACAATGTAAACATATTATCACTTCACATAATGAATTTTCGACTTCAAGTTATGAAGTGCTGACATAATGAAAGGATGTATTTACTTCATGTAATGCAGCATTGACATGATGTAAAGATATTTTTACATAATCTCATAAAAAATTGACATAACGTAAAGATATGTTCACATCACGTAATGATAATGCATAGTTGTATGCTATAAGGCAGTGTTGGCGAGGTATGTCCAGTGCACGATGTTTTTTCGATATTGTCGACATCGTTGTAAGAACGCCAGTCCTCCTAATATCATAACATATTAAACATGACAATAATACCTTTGTTTATATCTTTTTATATTACATTGTTTAACAATATAACGTCAAAATCTTGTTAAAATTGCTTTCCCCTTTTCTGTTGTTTACATCGTTCACATCGTCGACATCGCAATGTTGGTCAATATCGTTTCTACATCCGGTCAACATCGCCTTCTTTTTATCCTGTTTACATCGTTCACATCGTCGACATCGCAATGTTGGTCGATATTGAGTCGACATCGTGTCAACATTGCCTTCTTTTTATCTTGTTTACATCGTTCACATCGCCGACATCGCAATGTAGGTCGATATCGAGTCGACATCGAGTCAACATTGCCTTCTCTTTATCTTGTTTACATCGTTCACATCGTCGACATCGCAATGTTGGTCGATATCGAGTCGACATCGTGTCAGCATTGTCTTCTCTTTATCTTGTTTACATCGTTCACATCGTCGACATCGCAATGTTGGTCGATATCGAGTATACATCGTGTCAGCATTGCCTTCTTCTTATCTTGTTTACATCGTTCACATCGTCGACATCGCAATGTTGGTCGATATCGAGTATACATCGTGTCAACATTGCCTTCTTTTTATCTTGTATACATCGTTTACATCGTCGACATTGCAATGTTGGTCGATATCGAGTCTACATCGTGTCAACATTGTCTTCTTTTTTTCTTGTTTACATCGTTCACATCGTCGACATCGCAATGTTGGTCGATATCGAGTATACATCGTGTCAACATTGCCTTCTTTTTATCTTGTATACATCGTTCACATCGTCGACATTGCAATGTTGGTCGATATCGAGTCTACATCGTGTCAACATTGCCTTCTTTTTATCTTGTTTACATCGTTCACATCGTCGACATTGCAATGTTGGTCGATATCGAGTCTACATCGTGTCAACATTGTCTTCTTTTTATCTTGTATACATCGTTCACATCCTCGACATTGCAATGTTGGTCGATATCGAGTCTACACCGTGTCAACATTGCCTTCTTTTTATCTTGTTTACATCGTTCACATCGTCGACATTGCAATGTTGGTCGATATCGAGTATACATCGTGTCAACATTGCCTTCTTTTTATCTTGTACACATCGTTCACATCGTCGACATTGCAATGTTGGTCGATATCGAGTCTACATCGTGTCAAAATTGCCTTCTTTTTATCTTGTTTACATCGTTCACATCGTCGACATTGCAAGGTTGGTCGATATCGAGTCTACATCGTGTCAACATTGTCTTCTTTTTATCTTGTTTACATCGTTCACATCGTCGACATTGCAATGTTGGTCGATATCGAGTCTACATCGTGTCAACATTGCCTTCTTTTTATCTTGTTTACATCGTTCACATCGTCGACATTGCAATGTTGGTCGATATCAAGTCGACATCGTGTCAACATTGCCTTTTTAGCCGGGCTTATTGCTCAAAGAGCAATAGCCGGCTTATGGGATCCTGTTCAACTTCCTGTTCAAGGCAGGATGTTGACCCAATAGTCGCCAAATTAAACTGACGTTCTGAAATATAGTGTATCTACTTGTAATCGCTGTTGAAACAATTTATACACATAATCTGATTAATTAAATGTGAATATAAACTGTACTGTAATTATTATTGTGCAGTTATCAAAAATACATTTGTTCTTAGTAGAGAACTTTAAACAAATTCCTACGCATAGCCTGGTTCCCTGTCCCTGTTTTGCTTCGTTTACTCTGCGTCACTGCCTCGGCAATGGTGAGACAGGGTACCAGGCTAAATTTTCCACGCATTCGACAAACCTAATCAGCCGAGGAGTCCTTAATGATGCAGGTGTTAGGCCTACACAGTGCCCCCCTAGACATCGCCAGATTTCGTTTCTGGAGATAAACAAAGAAGACGCCATATTACACAAGGTATTAGGTATACGCGATTGCGGTATGGCGTTCTCCATGGTCAAATACAGCTGGTACAACGAAACTTTTGCGGAAATCGGAGACTGCCGTACAATCTGACCACGTTTCAAAGATTGTGTATGACAAAGATGCGCAGTTAATAAGGGGAATTGTGCAAGCCTCCATGCGAGACCGGAGCTACAGCTACAGGTTACTGTAAGTTCATCCCATTTCTTTGAGATTTTTGGAAGAAAAGAAAAGTTTTTTTTTTAAGTCTTTGCCTTGCCAATGACCAAATAAATGGTTGACTACAGTATCTGAA
>NW_026941183.1:0-13041 GCF_032062105.1 Saccostrea cuccullata
TATCCTTTGATTTCTGCTTGACACTTTCTTAAATCTCTAAGGCCAGATTCTTTCATTTCAGAAATGAGATCTTTGTCTTTCTGAACAATATCATCAATAACCTGATGCCATTTTTTCCCATGTTCTATGGCTAATGTTTGCATTTCATCACATTTTGAAAATAAATCCGCTATTTTGGACTCTACTTGTCTGTCTGCTTTTTCCCTGGGAAGAATATCTTCAAGGATAGCTGTGTTTTCATCTATTTGGAATTTTGCTGTATCAATGATTTCAGAAAAATCAGCAACATCGTGACCTTTATGGACCCCTGTCAAACATTTTATGCAAACTGGTAGTTCGTTCGACAAAATACGGAAATTTTCTCAGTTTTGTGAGCATCGCAATTTGAAAATTTTAACTGGAATTTTCTTTCCTTGTTTTTGACGATTTCTGTGTGGCAACGATACTCAAAAGTGCTTTGAAATTTTCACATAAGTTTCCCTGGCGGGGTTCGTGAACTGAGCGGCTCTCCTGTCACAGAGGTGACACAGGATGACGTCTTGCGCCATTGTTTTCCTGCTGGCCATTGTGGCTCCTTTACTGATGTTTTCTCATATCAAAAAAGAAAAATGACTGAAACTTCTTTTTATTATTCTTCATTTCTTAAAATGTTTGTTTGGGGCTCTTCTTAATACAAGAGGTCCATGGGCCACATGCTCACCTGAGTAACTTTGGTGATGCAGTTCTTTCCCAATTTTCCCTCTTTCTACACCTTTTTACCCCACTACCCTTTTCCCTTTTTTATTTTAAATTCAAATTCCTACCCCCGGATGCTTACACAAATTTCAGCTTTCCTGGCCCAGTGGTTTTTAAAAAATTTAAAAAAATTTTTCCCAAATACAGTGTATATCTAAGAAAAATTTGGGTTCCCTATTGTGGCCCCACCCCACCCCCGGGGGTCATGAATTTGACAATTTAATATCTACACTACCCAAGGATGCTTCCACATAAATTTCAGCTTTCCTGGCTCAGTGGTTCTTCAGAAGAAGATTTTTCAAGTTTGTTCTATATATTTCTATGTAAAAAGGATTCCCTATTGTGGCCCCGCCCTACCCCCAGGGGGATGAATTTTAAAAATTTAATATCTACACTACCCAAGGATGCTTCCACATAAGTTTCAGCTTTCCTGGCCCATGGTTCTTAAAAAAGATTTTTAAAGATTTGTTCTATATATTTCTATGTAAAACTTGGTTCCCTATTGTGGGCCCTACCCCCCGGGGGATGTTTTTAAAAATTAAAATCTACACTACCCAAGGATAATTTCACATAAGTTTCAGCTTTCCTGGCCCCTGGTTTTTCAGAAGAAGATTTTTTAAAAATTTGTTCTATACATTTCTATGTAAAACTTGGATTCCCTATTGTGGCCCCCTACCCCCCGGGGGGCATGATTTTAACAATTTTAAAATTCCCCCAAAGGAAAATTTTACATAAGTTTAGCTTTCCTGGCCCAGTGGTTCTTAGAAGAAGATTTTTAAAGATTTTTCTATACATTTCTATGTTAAACTTATATTCCCTATTATGGCCCAGCCCTACCCCCGGGGGTCATGATTTGAACAATTTAATATCTACATTACCCAAGGATAATTCCACATAAGTTTCAGCTTTCCTGGCCCAGTGGTTCTTGAGAAGAAATTTTTAAAGTTTGTTCTATATATTTCTATTAAAACTTATTCCCTTTTGGCCCTGCCTCCCCCGGGGGTCATTTTTTAACAATTTAATATCTACACTACCCAAGGATAATTCCACATAAGTTTCTGTTTCCTGGCCCAGTGGTTTTCAGAAGAAGATTTTTTAAAGTTTTTCTATATATTTCTTTTTAAAATTTGGGATTCCCTTGTGGCCCCGCCCTACCCCCGGGGGTATGATTTTAACAATTTAATATCTACACTCCCCAAGGATAATTTCACATAATTTCAGCTTTCCGGGCCCAGTGGTTCTTGAGAAAAGATTTTTAAAATTTTTTTATATTTTTATGAAAAAATTTGGACCCCTATTGTGGCCCCCCCTCCCCGGGGGTATTTTTTAACAATTTAATATCAAACCTCCCCAAGGAGTTCCCATGAGTTTCAGCTTTCCTGGCCCGCGGTTTCTTATAAAAGTTTTTTTAATGACCCCCCCCTTTTTTTTTTTTTGATTATCTCCCCTTGAAAGGGGACTTGGTTTTTTTTTTAAATTTAAAAATTTCCCCCTTCCCCCTAGGATGCTTTGTACCTGTTTGGTTATTGGCCCAGGGGTTTCTTGAGAAGAAGTTGAAAATGTGAAAATTTTAAGACGGACGGAGGGGCGGAAAAGACAGACAGACGGAGGGGAAAAAGGGTATCAGAAAAACCACTTACTTTAAACCAGGGGAGCTAATAAAAATACAAATTTTTTCATTTTAATATCTGCCCAAAAAATTTATCCCCTAATCAAAAGAAGGCAAAAAAAAAAAAAAGTTTGTTTAAACCCAAGTTTTACTGCAATTAAAGCCAAGGAATTTTAAAGAAAATCAAGTATAGACCTATTAAATTTTAGTAAAATGCTACTTTAAAAAAATTTTTTTTTAAACTTCCAATTTTTTTCTTTTTCATTTTTTAAGCTTTTCATAGAAAAATTATTACACCGTGTTTTTATTTAAGTATCAGTAAATTTATCTGTTAAAAAATTTTTGTATATTATATTGAAAATAAAATGTTTATTCTTATGTCTTGTTTACAAAAGTTTCAAAAAAATCATTTTTTTTTTTGAACGACAGATGAGAAGAAAATATGGCGACCTCGAAATGACCTAGAAAAAATAAGGGCAATGATGTGTATTGTTCTTTACTAACATTAATACATGTATGACAAACCCCCTTTTTGAAATATTTTTTAAAATTATGATTATATTTTTCACTATTTTATCATAACCGACCGAATAGTGTTTCTATAAGGTGATATTGAAATTCGTATGCTTAAAAGTCAATAATAAATAATAACAATCTGATGAAAATTACATGTCCTATATCCACTACTGTTTGAGAAGCAGAAGCAGACTTGGAACATCTAATTTTAATTAGATTGAGATATTAACTTCACAGATCATGTGCTATTCATTCTTAGTTGGAAAGTTTATAACAATACACAAACACAGGCACCTGACGTTACTTATTTTTCTTTTAATAAAAAAAATATTAGGTATGTGTATATTTTTTTATTAAAAGAAAAATAAGTAAAGTCAAGTGCCTGTGTACACAAACCTTATCTGATTATATAGATCTGGGACAATGAGCTTTAATTATTTACTCGAAAATTTAATTTGACCTGTAAACATATTAACTGTATAACTGATTAAGTGGAACATCAAAATTGTACTTAAACACATTGAGAATTCTTACCCTACAGGATGTTTCTCTCATTTTCTATCAAGTAACGTCAAGTGCCTGTGTACACAAACCTTATCTGATTATAGCAATGGAAAAGCAAAGGGCAGTAACTCTAAAATTTGCTAAAATTTTGTTGTCAAAAATGGTGTAAAAAATAAAGAAAAGGGTGGTTGTGTGATACGCACTGATACAGTGAGACGACGACATGTTTTTCAGAAACATTCTTGAAGTATTTCTTGCAAGTGTATATCGACGAAAATAAATTATTTGCATAATTTTCATGGAAAAAAAATAGAAATGAAATATTTTTTTCGAGAGAAAAATTAATTTCAAATATACACCAAGGAGACCTGAATTTTATAAAACAGTAAAGTAATTATATAAATTTCTATGAGAATTTGATCTAAAATATTATTTAAAACCTTGTATTCAATGCCAAATCATGTTTGATCACATGGACTATTTTTGCCCGATAAGGTTACTTGCCCTTTGCTGTCTGGATCCCAGAAAATTGCAAGGTGCAAAATGGTCACAACACTATGTGAATATCTTGCTTTCAACAATTTAGTTTATTTTTACTTTGTAAGGTGACATACAATGTTGGGGGTCATACCGGGGGAGGGGGTATTCAACAAATAACAGTGTCAGCTTATCACTTTTCATATTAATTGTATTCAATCCCTTTGTAATTATATTACAATAAAATATGTTCAAATCATTAATTGTATTAAAAATTGAAGATGGCTTTCTAAATACAAAAATACACTCAAGAAATGATAACTTTTACTTGTCAGTTGATAATCATATTAATAATATTATTACCCCCTCTTTTTAAGGTGAATAACCCTCTGATAAGAGAGATAACTCTTCTGAAAAGAGAGATATAACTTTCTTCAGACATTTTGTCATGAAATTCAGTGAATTTTCATGTCAGAGTTTACAAATGTCATTCATAAGGACCATTCTATAGTCAACTCAACCAAACCTATTAAAAAGTACAAATGTTGATTTGTAGTTTCTATTGCTAGTATATTTATTAATTATTTATAATAGTTTACATAAAACATTTATACTCAGTTCCTTTAAACAGTGTAAACTGAGAAATCTTTATCTCTTAAATTATAATTCTTTTAATTGTACAGAAATATCAGATGCAGTATTGTTTATAAACATTTAATTAATATTTTGTTTCATTAAAAAATATTTTCAAGGGCGAATGGAACGACAACTTTTGTGTATAAATGCGTGTTATTTTAAATGCACAGAAAACAATTTGTAATTGTGATTTAAAAAGCAGCGCTTCAATATGTTTTCTAATGGATATTTGATAGGCATGAGAGTAAATATTGTTTTTATATTTACCTCATATTTCTAATTTACTTGTGAGATAAAAAATAATTAATTTTTCTATTTACCACATCAAATTTTCTACACATCATGTTTTGACATATTATTCATTTCTAAAAAAAATAGCAACGCTTCATACTTCAAACTATTTTCCATTTGAATTTAATGCTGTAGTTGTTGCTGAAAATCAAGGTCTGGATTTAAAAAAAAAGTCTTGAAATTTGGAGCAGAGGGATATTGTCCCTTTTAAACCATTAGTTTATCCATGAAACTCCAGATCAATTTGTTTTACTTCATAAAAATAAAAGATAATTCAACAATACTTCAAATGAAATTTAGAAATTACGGTACAATCAAACAGAGCTTTGTATAGTGTACATCACATCTGATTGAGGGAAACAATATCCGTATTGAAAAAGTAGGTTAATGCGACATTATTGGATCTAGATTTCAGTCATTTTACATCTTGAACATGAATATAATGATATTAATCATGCAATCACAGAATATCTGATCATGATATTAAGTTTCTATCTTGCAAAGAATGAAAAAGAGGGTAAAATGTTACCACACTTCGAACTTAAAAATTCTGACAACCATAAAGTATTTGATTTTCTTGTTAATAATAGGCTATATTATACACGCTAGAAAACAATTTAAATATACATCTTTTTATTTATATAATTACTGTAAAGTACTTTGCATTAAATGAAGAATTGCAGCTTAGTAGATTTTGTCCCTTTAATTTAAAAAAAAAATGGCAACACTTTTTGTTTCAAGATGTGAAAAGATGAAAACCAAAACTATATCATAACTTTTTTTATTTTTCACCCGATTTCAAAAAATGAAACTGTTTTGGAAATAGTTTTGAAGGCTCTTAAATATAAAGCACTGCTTTTTAATCCGAGAGGTGCTTTTAAAAGTCATGTTTCATAGCTACTCAGATTATATGGGACGATGAGCTTTAATATACAATTAATTACCCCTTTTGAGGTCAACATGGTGAAATAAGGACCCGAGACCTGGCCCACGAGGTGACCTGACCTGACCGAGGCCGCGTAGCGGCCGAGGTGAGGGCAGGGAGAGTGGCCAGGTCTAGGGTCCTCATTTCACCATGTTGAACTCAAAAGGGGTAATCAATTGTTTTATTATACCAATATATATTGAAAAGTATGAATCTCTAACCGTTATCAATTCTTTCTTTGATCGGGATCGGGATTCGCTAACACTCCGTATAGTGAAGTTGTTTACATTGACGTCTACAAGTAGTGTAAGTTTTTGAATCATGATTTACTGATTAAAACAATATTTGGTTGATAGCGACATCATTGTTATAACTAGGATTACTTTTCCTCTACACAGTCAAAATCTAACACAGAATTCAACTCTTTAAAGAGCCGCTTCTACATTCCGTTGAACTGAATTAATGTAACGTTATTTTGAAATGAGCAAACCGTTTAGGTAATAACGATAAAATTTAACCGTATTCGGTATGGTAATGCAAAACAGACCATGCACAATTTCAAAAACATGTTGTTTTTCTCGAATAATTATTATTTTGTGCATTAACTTCACTCAAATAGGATTTTTTGATTAAGAGGTCATTATTTAGCGGTCATTAATAATAATGACCGGGTCATTATATCCCACGTGCAATGATGATTCCGGGGTCATTATTGCTGTAAACAGTCCCTTTGGAGTCATTGTTGTGTTTTAAAGTTTGCTTACCAGCCAATCAAATTCGAGTATTATCAATAGAGGTATAATAATCACTGTTAATTGTTTACTCGAAGATTTAATTTGACCCGTAAACATATTAACTGTAAAACTGATTAACAGCTGATTAAGTGAAACATCAAAATTGCACTTAAACACATTGGCTGATTTGATCACAAAATCGAGTAAACTGTTGTTGAAAGTAGAGTAAATCAAATCGATATAGTTTAACTTGAGTGACGTAATTTTTCCCTACCATAGTTCTACCAACGGAAACACGAGGGTAGAACTATGATAGAAAAATTACGTCACTCTGTTAAACTATATGGGGCTCGATGTTACTCTAGTTCAACAACAGTTTCTAAGTTCATGATCGAAGTCAGCCGTTAGAATTCTTACCATACAGGTGATGTTTCTTCATTTTCTATCAAAATTCTTACTTTCGTTTTAAGTTAGATGAACGGTGTCGAGTGGTTACGTTCCGATTCCGTGTTCGACCCGCGTGGTAACGGCCCAAGTTGTTTCAACCTCCAACCTCCATGTACGAGGGTTGATCCAAAAGTAATGTCACAGTGTCCATATCTTTTATATTTGGTTCAATGTTTTCATATAATAATGATATAATAATAATTTCATATTATTAAAAACAATATACCAAAAGATCCACAGATATAAATCTAATGAACATTGAAATTTAATTTGATAATATGTTTATATTGAATTTATTTTATAGATGTTTAAAATATAAGCATAGGGGGTGTCGCCGCGTCACAACGGAACGTCATGTTTTAAAGTGTATTTTTTTTTGAGAATGATAAAAGACAAACACATTTAAAAGATTCTAAAAAGCACATAATCTCCCAATTTTTTTTTTTAAAAAGACACAATTCTTGTAATTTTATATCGTTGTTTTAAAATTAAACGACGGCATTGGTATTTGTGACTGTAAACATTGTTGGTTTAACTCTTTACAACTTGCTGAACTTGTATGCAACGTACACTAAATGTTTACGTCATAGAAATAGAAATTTACCATTTCCCCGCAAGCACCTTATAGCGTGGTACATGTTTCTCTAAAGTTTAGCGTAAATAATGTTATGATTTAATATTTTAATACAAAAATAACTTTTCTTATTTTATGAGATTTTTACGAGTATAAAATTAAGGAAATTGGCATAAAATTAAAGATTAATTGAACTTTTTAAAGTGCGTGAAAATGCGTGATTGCGAGGAAACGATATATGCGTGATTTTGCGTTAGAAATAGGAAATGCCAAATGGTATATGCGTTAAAATGCGTGACTGCGGGGAAGAGGGTTAATCTGTTGAATTGAAAAAAGGGATTTTCGAAATGGAAAAAAAAAACGGCTCGAAGAGTTGTAATGCATTTGTTGCTTCAAAATATGGGAATCATCACAAGCGACCATTACGTTAATTAATCAGACTTACAGAATAAAGAATCTAAATAAGAGACATATTGCCGGATGGTATCAGCAATTTTGGGCGGGTGATTGGTCACTGAATGATCAGCAGAGGACAAAAAGACCGAAAGAAAGGAGATCGGACGGAAACGTTCAATGGTGTCTGACTTCAAACAAGACAGACGTATAGAGTATACGATTTTCTAAGTTTTACTTTGTCTTTGCTACTGCATGTTCAAAAATTTTGACAGAGGGCTTAATTATGAAAGGATTGAGTGTATGATGGTACCAAGAACTCAAAAAAGTGGAACTTGTGAAAGTGTTTGCGAATCACAAATATCATAATGAAACGAAGGGGAAACAATTAAAAGTATGACGGTGCGTATCCGTCATATGACGTTATATTTAGGTTCGGCGACTACCATAAACGTACAGTTTAAAATCCGATATTTTGGAAAGTATAAAATTACATCATATTCCTTTCAATTTTTCAGGTCTGATTTGAAATAAATAAAGCTTCCATCATGTGTAATTTTGTTGTTTTACGTCGATTTATAACAATTTTATCAAAGTTGTGACATTACTTTTTGGATCACCCCTCGTATATGTACATACTGGTAAATAGAGGGGTTCACGGCTTCATACTATAAGGTATACACATGGATATTCGGTAGCAATTACAGGTCTATGGTTTCAGGTATCGAGGGAAACGTTGTCAACATTGAAGTCAAAAGTAGATATAGTAAAGTAAAGATTGTTTCTTTTTAGGACAAGGATGTAACAGGGACCTATATACTAACTGTATATTTTGGCACAAAAAAGTGCGCTCGGTTCTGAATTAATTCTTCCAAATTCTTACCTCAATTGCAAATAAGGAAAGATTTCAAAAAATTCCTTTATCTTCTATCAAGTACTCTCGTAGTTGACATCTAAACGAAGCATATTGGACCGAATTATTTTTGAAACCAAAATGGCAGTATAAATAAACAAAATGTTCGATGATTACAATATCAGGGTCAGGAGGACTATTAACAACAATTATGAGGAATGTTTGGTTGTGGAAACGGCGAAAGAATATGCTTGGAACACACGGTTAGTAATATTTTGAGATTACAGTTTTAAAAACATGGAGAAATAAATAGAGAACCGAGCGCACTTTTTTGTGCGCAATAAATATACAGTTTTTTCAATGGGTGGCACTGTAGCTCTCCGGTCTATCAACATATTTTTTTTCGGAGAGCTCAGATCTGCAGCTAGTAATACATGTATTAAAGTTAGTAAAGAACAATATACACATCATTATGTAATGCCCTTATTTTTCTAGGTGATTTCGAGGTCGACATATTTTCTTCTTATCCGTCGTTAAAAAAATGATTTTTTTGTAAACTTTTGTAAACAAGACATAAAAATAAACATTTTTATTTTCAATATATACAAAAATATTTTAGACATATGACACAGTCCTTTTTACAAATCCAACAGCATAACTTGAAATCTTGACAACACTATTATAAATACTGCATGTAATTGAGAGTAACATTGAAAATTTTTACCCCACGAAAACCATTGTCAACCGAGGCACAGCCGAGGTGAAAATTTGCTCCTCTGTCGATAATGGTTTTCGGGTTAAAATTTGCACCTCGATTGATAATGGTTTTCGAGGGATGGAAATTTTCAAAGTTACCCTCAACTACATGATATATTTATTATATCATGCTGAATGTTAAATATACAAACTTGTAACATTGAACCATACACACATAAATTCTGCACAATCAACATTTATTTTGAAATATGGAATGTCACCCATCATCAAGCAATGTTGACTGTTGCCTTGCTGCAGGGCATGATTTCATGGATTAGAATGTAATAGATTTTTATAATAAATGTTTCTTGACGAATCAGATTCAACCAATTAAGTTGAAAGTATTTTTTTTCTAGATGAGAAACTCATTAGAATTAAGACTTAAAAATTATGGATTCAAGAAATACTACGAGCTTCTTATAATTCTGTATTGAAGTAATGGGTAGCAAGAGTCAAACAAGGATTTCAATATCTTATTACTCAATGATACTGACTTTTTCAGATTTGATCAAAATAACCATAAGTAACATTTTGATCTCGAACAACAAAATGGCCAAATATGGCCAAATAGCTTAATAATTTCTGCTGAAATATTCGTCAAAAAACCACTTTTATCATGCTGCACAATAACCTTATCATCAAGAATTTGATATTGAGTCGAAATCTTATCCACCATTATCAACAACAGAAATTTATTCTAGAAAGATAGAGAAACATAAAATTTGATTGATACTAGTGAATGAATAATCACGGTATAATATTGTCTCTATGAAATAATGCATGGTGAGCAAAATGTAAAAAATATTTTGAAGTCGGGAAAATGAACCGTTGAACGACAGATTTAAAGCTAGCATTTTACTGAAAAGTTTAAAGAGGTCTATACTTGATGTTGCATTAAATGTCTTCTGGTCTTTAATTGCAGTAAAACTTGGGTTTGAACAAAGTTATTTTTTTTTGTATGTCCTTCTCTTTGATTAGTGGATCAAATTTTTTAAAGGGTACCGATCGTTAAAATGCAGCAAATAATTTGCTATGTGAATATTAATGAAGTAGCCCCAAACAAGTCACTGATTTCAACGACAGTGAATGATCTATGAATAAAATGTAGTTTCAGTCATTTTTCTTTTTGATATGAGAAAACATCAGTAAAGGAGCCACAATGGCCAGCAGGAAAACAATGGCGCAAGACGTCATCCTGTGTCACCTCTGTGACAGGAGAGCTGCTCTGCTTCACTGTAATCCCTGCCAGGCAAACTTATGTGAAAAATGTGTCGGAAAACATTATATGACGTCATCTTCCTCCGTACATGAAATTGTCAAATACAAGGAAAGAAAATTCCAGCTAAAATTTACAAATTGCGAGGTTCACAAATTTGAGAAATGTGCTGTATTTTGTGGAGACTGCAAACTGCCAGTGTGCATAAAATGTTTGACAGGGGTCCATAAAGGTCATGATGTTGTTGATTTTTCTGAAATCATTGATACAGCAAAACACGAAATACAAGAAAACACTGCTAGTCTTGAAGATATCCTTCCTCAGTTTGAAGAAGCAGAAAGCCATATCGAGTCCAAAATAGCAGATTCATTTTCAAGATGTGATGAAATGCAAACATTAGCTGTAAACACGGGAAGAAATGGCATCAGGTTATTGATGATATTGTTCAGAAAAACAAAGATCTCATTTCTGAAATGAAAGAATCTGGCAGCAGAGATTTGAGAAAGTGTCAAACAGAAATCATGGATACAATCCAAGTCTTAATGCAAGCAGTTCAAAAGAATAAAAAGGTATTCAATCTGTTGATGCAAATGAAATAAGTCAATACGAATTACCATCACAAAATTTATACAGAGATATTTTATTGAATGTTGAATTTAAACTTCCAATATTTGTCCCCAAACCACCAGATTCAATTCAACTACATAAACTTTCGGAGAACTGATTGGTCCTGTGATTTTACCTCAGACCAGCGAAAGAAAGGCACTAATCTCAAAAACACGAAATTTATTAGATAAAGCTATTGAAATTAGAACATTTACAACTGAGAACAACTTGAGGAAATTTGCATGCCTTGGAACTGAAGAGGTTTGGATTTCATACAATGAAAAGTCAATCATCCACAGAGTCAACACAAAGGGTGATATACGGAGACTGTTATATCCAGTTGTCTGGAATGGAATGGTCACCCTAGCGACATTTGGTTTTTCAAGAAATGGAGAGCTGATGTACACAGATAGAATGAATAGATCAATTAATATTGTCAGGGAGGGGAAATCTTCTAACTTTATCTCGGTTGAAAAGGAATGGGAGCCCTAGGGTTGTGCTGTACGAAATCAGGTGAATTGCTTGTCGGCATGGGTACCAGTGACGAAAAAAGATACAAGATAGTACGCTATGGAGGACGACAAGTAAACCAAGAAATAGAGAAAGATGACCATGGGGATTGTTTGTTTGGTGAGGGAAACAAAATGTTCTATGTGACGGAGAATGTAATGGGATATCTGTGTTTCTGATGTCAACGCCAGGGCCGTTGTTGTGATTAACCAATCAGGAAAGCTTCGATACCGATATAAAGGAATACATGCAACGGAGAAAAGTTTTATTCCATCAAATATTGCTACGGACTGTAATGGTCGTATCCTGGTGGGGGGTCAAGGGAATAAATGTATCCATGTCATTGATCAGGACGGACAGTTTCTCCGTAGCATAAGTAGTTATGATTCATGTACGTTAAGTATTGACGATCTCGAGATTATGGGTGGGAAAGTTTGGAGGAAGTGAAGTGAAAGTTATCAGATATACCGAACAATAAGCATCGAGTATTCTCATTAGAACTGCCCCCTGTATATTATAATGTTACTTTATCCTGAACAGTAACAGTTCTTTGTATTTCGTGTACTGTTTTTTGTTTAAACACCCCCTTCCCAGCCTTTTCCAAGGGATTTACAGGATTGCATAGCATACAAACATAATAAGAACTAGATACGATCTCGTTGCGAGCAACGAGTGGGTCTTCCGTTCGATTCTTGATGAGATGAGATGAGATTTTGATTGAGATTTTCATTCTAAAATAATGATTTTCCATAATCTGTAAAAAGACATTGAACAATAAAGACATCTAAATTCGACTTTTGGCCCCTCACGGCCCCTAAAATTAGGGATCAGCCCTTTTTCTCATCATATCATTTTAAAGCTCTCCTCTCAGGATTATGAACACTTTTTGTTCAACAACTTTTCAGAGATTCTTTTTCGTTTTCGAGCTATTCGCAAAAAAAAATATTAAGGGACCAGCCATTGAACTCCCTAAAGGGGACGTTTAACGAAAAATGAAAGGTTGCAGATTGTTCAGAACATGATTTTTAACATCTTTTGTTCAATATTACTTATCAAAATATTTCTCACTTTTGAATTATAAAGCGTAAAAGATTTAGCCTTCTGGCCCCTAATTATGTAATCATAGGACTTTCAAAATCATAATATATAGTTGTAGATTGATAAAGATTTTTGCTTCAGTAATGTATAACAAATTATTTGTAAAGAGTTATCGAAAAGACTTTTAGCCCCTTTTTGGGCCCCAAATTTATCCCACCCCC
>NW_026941184.1:0-12813 GCF_032062105.1 Saccostrea cuccullata
AATAATGTATAACAAAGAATTGATCATTAGAGAGTTATAGATAAAAAACTTTTGGCCCCTCTTAGCCCCTAATTTGAAGGGTCAGCCCTATTTTTTTTATATCAAATGAAAGGTCTTGCAATATTGAATATTTTGTCTTCAATATGTTTTAACAAATTATGAACAGGAGTGAAGATATGAGACAAAATGCGTCAAATTTTGTGAGATATTTCTGAGACATTTTTTCGGCCCTACCGAACTTCGGTGCCTTTTGCGCTAGAAAGATTTGGAGACCCAATTACAACTCAACAAACCTTCCTCTATTTTCCCTAAAAATCTCAAGTCCATATCTTAAGTCGTTTCGGAGGAGTTTCCCGGACAAGCCGACCCTCTGAAAATCAGAAAATCGTCCATATCTCACGACCGGAAGTGAGATAATCAAAAAGGAAAAAAACCTATCAAGATCAGTTGAATATCTTTCAGATCTGAAAGTTTGGTAGAAATCGGACGAGCCATCTCTGAGAAATCGCTTGCACAAAATCGGTTGGAAGAATAATAATAATAATAGGGAAAAAGAAACCGAACGAAAACAAGAAGGTCTTCCGTTGGAGACGGAAGACCTTAATAGGGAAAAAGAAACCGAACGAAAACAAGAAGGTCTTCCGTTGGAGACGGAAGACCTTAATAAGAAACAGAGTAAAAACAATATGTTCCCCAACTTCGTTTGGGGAACATAATTAATTAGCTAAGCTAGTTTGATTACGCCCATTTATTTGTACTATTCTGTTTTAGTGCTAGTATTCCTATTCGATTGAAAATTATTTATTTTTTTAATAAACTGACAATGATAAAATGTGGAGTTTTGGTAAACATTAACTTTATCATATTTTTCTTGTAGGGTGTAACAACAAGCCTGCCGACATCTTCTTCATTGTGGACAAATCCTCCAGTCTCGGAAGCGTGGCAAACTTCGACAAGGAGCTCTCCTTTATTGCCAGATTCGTGGAGGGGTTTAACATTGGACAGGGTGCCCAGGATGTGA
This sequence comes from Saccostrea cuccullata, assembly GCF_032062105.1. Lineage (NCBI taxonomy): Eukaryota > Metazoa > Mollusca > Bivalvia > Ostreida > Ostreidae > Saccostrea > Saccostrea cuccullata. Next base: position 1,022 of record NW_026941184.1, read on the forward strand.
GGGTGGGCGTTATATCCTTCAGCACGGACGCCCAGCTAGAATTTGGACTCTCTGCTCACAACGACAAAAGGAGCTTACAAGACGCACTGCTTAATATCAGATTCTCACTTGGAAATACGTATACTCATAAGGCGTTTGAAATTTTACTAAATCAGGGATTTTCTGCCTCCCCACGCCCCCTTACGGTACCTCGTGTGGGTAAGAGCCTTGTAGTCACCATACTAAAGATATATTGATGATATAATGCGTATAGTGAGCGGAGCAACATTCTCTTACATGTGTAATGACTAATGATAAATATTTAAATATTATATGATGCAGAAATAGATAACTATATAACTTGTACCATTCACTTTTTTGTACCTTTGGGATTTTTTTTAATATCAGAAATGAAATCGTCCACTCACGAGTTTTGTGTAAAAAAAATGCACTTAGATGCTATGTTTAATTTCTGAATTCATTACGGTATATTTCATTAAAAATCAATACATGTACTTATTTATAAGAGCATTTTGTCTGAGTTAGGAATATATTCCAACATTTGCCTTTGCGAAAATACCTTTCTGTTTCTATATTTTCGTATAACAAGAAAGATGTTGGATTTTATGATGCAACCAAGAATTTCCTTACAAAAAATTGAAACAAAAAAATTAAAACTTAATTCTTTAAGGTCGGTAAATGTGTCATTGTTTGACGTTGACGATATGTGTAGATTCCTTCGTTTAAATATTTTTAAGAGCGTAAATTCCTTTTCAAGTGCACATACTTTCCAAGTGATTCACTTCAACTATAAGTTTTCTCGGGGTATAAAAAGTGTGTAGTGAATTCTTACTTAATGGTACTGGTAAAATGAATACAATGACCGATCTATATACGTTACACCTGTACCATTTCCTACATGTAGCTTTCATTAAGGTTAAGGTTCATTAACCCATCTGCTAAGAGAGACAACTCTCACTGGAATAAATGAATAATCATTATATTTTTAAAATTTTGCAGTAAAAGAAAGAAGATGGGGGATAAGGCGGGCAGAATGCCTATAGCATCAGATTTCAAGAAATCACATTTGATATGTAAATTGAGTATATAAATTACATATCATTATTGAAATTTATGAAAATATGAGGAAAAAAAAACATTTTCGGAGAGAAAATAAATATCTTTAAAAAATTTCATTTATAAAAATATTCGATGGTATACGTGGGATTCGAACCCCTGTAACAAAATACCTTTGTATCAGATTGCTTTGAGACTAACGCGCTACCCACTATGCTACACGGCTCATGAAGTTTAGGGGCATTTGAATCATGTTTGTGATATGACCCTTGACTTAATGGACTTGAAGTATTTCTCGGAAAGATGCGCATGTTTTGTCATAAAAGTGTACTTTTAAGGTATAGTGGGTCTTCGCTCCAAAACCAAAAAAATATTTATTTTATCGCAAACTTTTAGGATTATCTTTCAAAAATGGAGCGAAGACCCACTCATATTGAAACATTTTGTTCAAGTATGAAAAAGTGACCGTTTTTGTTCTTTTAAGTCTGTGTATGCTTTTTCATAGGCAAATATTTTCAGTCTTTGTGAGATTTGTGTAAATTGTAGAAATTTTACATTAAGTATACTTTAATATTAGATGGAATATGACATAAAATTTGGATATAATTGAGAGTAAATTTTTCACAAATTTTTCACTTCTTATCTGTTGCGCTATAGGCATTCTGCCCGCCTTATCCCCCCCATCTTCTTTATTTTTAATTTGCTATGCAAGGTAGCCTGAAGAGGCATTACTTCATAAGTTAGATTTCTTTTGAATATTTATCAGCGTTAAAGCAAAGTTTTATATGAATTAGCGGAGGAAACACGAAGCTTAAACTGTCAGTCCATTTGACTTGTTCTATCGATTGCAACCCGTCTCTATAAAATTTAAAGTATATGCATATGCAGATAAACTTTTTCAATGAAAAATGTTTTATGAAGATTACTCAAAATTTCGAATACATGTATTGAATGGGGATTAAACTGAAATGAAAGTCAATTAAATATTCATCTGTACTTATACCTCAGACAAAATCTTGCTGAAATAAAAAGTATAAGGAAATGAAGTAATAAAGCACTACTAGATACCGGATATAGTACAGATTTCTTTTTTTTTTTTTTTTTGGAACATCAATTTTTTAAAATGAGAATTATTACAGGTGTGATTATGACAGATGGGCAGTCCACGAATCCATATAAACTAGACGACGTCCTAAAGCTGGTCAAACTCAGAGGAATAGAAATATTCTCTATTGGTATGTTATACTACATTATATAAATCACATTGTCTCAAACGTCAAGATTTCATCATTTTATTAACAATATTTTTATCAAGACATAATATATATTTCAATATAAAATATAATAACCAGAATTTTTTTTAAAATCAGATCTATACATGTAGTAATATGTTCTTATAATAACATGTATATTAGACAAATTCAACTACAACCGAAATTCTCAGAAAAATCTCAAACACTGATATACATGTACTTCCTTAAGGATATGTCGAAGTAGTTTTATAGGGAGTACCAATATTGTTATCTAAATATTTTATCCAATTTATCTATAATAGACTGGCAAATGAAAGACAAATTCATTATAGCCAATGTTAACGAATATTGGTCGTAAAACAGACAAAGGAAATCAATCTATGCCTATACATGTATTTTTACTTTAGGTTTTGGAAGCGTGGACATTCCCGAGCTAAACAAGATGGCGACAGTTCCGGACCACACTCACGTGTTTGTCGTGGATGATATTCACACGCTCGACACCGTGCGGGACGAATTATATCTGACGATCTGCAATCTGATTGGACAGTCCTAACACACACCTACCCAATGTCCAAAACTACCTCATACATGCCTCGCATTTTGGTTATTGAATAGCTTATGAGTAGACAGCCGTTTTGGTGGTCTATTTTTAGCATCAAGATTGATACCAAAGGGCAACTAGTAAAACTAATGACATGCAATAACGTTTTCAAGATTATTTTATAATTAGCATATTTAGTTGTTAAAAGTTATTTTAATATTTTAATGACTTTACGTGATAGTTTCGTACAACCCTTGAACACAGTATATTTGCATCTTCCCGTGCGATAATTTTTCGTATTGGTGTAGTTTACAGCTCATTGTGTCATAGTCATTTTCATGTATACTAGTACTCTTCTCATCTGCTGTAAGTACTTTTGTACTGTCTTGAACCAGCTGTTTTAGCGTCCCCTCGAAATTAAGTTGATTATAGTTTAAAATACAATGATTTTCAAGAAATATGTTATTGTATATCCCACTTTTTGGTTGTTGATTACGCTTTTCAAGTATGTAATAAAATGGTTCAACGACTTTTTCTTCTGTTGTCTTGGTAACGACACTTCCTTCTGTTATTGTGGCTTGTCTGAAATGAAAACAGTGTTTTATGATAAAGATGAAAATTTTGTCAGTTAGCTTTACGTATTCTATTGCTAATAACCCAAGATTCGATGATCCTTTTGTTTTTATCAATAAAATCAGTTTTCCAAAACAGCACAGTTGAGTTGCTAGTCGGCTTATATGCATAAACTCATTGAAGCCAATCCTCGTTGATTAGCATGCTTTAATGTATGCTATAACCTTTCTCTTGGTAAATCCTTTATACATTATACTTTGAAAATCTTTCAACTAAAATCAATTTCATATAAGATGGGTAATGAAGAGCAGAAAATTATGTCCGTTTAGGGATAAAATACTCGAGTACCTTAACTTTATGAAATATAACCATTTTAATTGCATTATAATGTACAGCTTTTCCATAATAAAATGCTCCGTCACAGATGAATACTCAAAGCGTAAAATCGTATACTTTCTTTGTAAAATTGGAACCTGCAACCTAAGAGTCACCATGCGATAAACTGAATACTATGGTGCAAACAGAAATCCTGAGTTGTAATACCGTGCTACTCATGCGGCATTCAAGTAAAAGAGCCCCATCATTACTTTTTATGAAAATATTTTAAAAATATACAAACATTATGAATTATTATGCTTCCTGTCAGTTTGTCTCTATATAACCCATACCCTACTATTCTCGCATAGTGGTCTAAGGATTTATATAGCGTAAGCATACTATGCCGAAATAGTGCACGGCTTTATTTACTGAATAAAATTCTTCCATGCACATGCCGGGGATCGAACTGACGACCATGAGATTGTCAGTCCGATGCCTTATCGATTACGCCATAGAGACGATCACTGATTGATATAATTTTATGAAATATATAAACTTAATTTATACAATTGACACAAGAAGGAGAAAATAGACAAATATTATTTGAAAACAGTTATATTATTCTAAGGAACTTTAGATTAATGTGTACAACAATCTTTCAAACTAATTACATACAGATCGTTAGATGAACTGATTTTATAGGGTCATTAAAACGCTTTTTTATATGACGCTTGATTGAAGGATGTAAAAGAAAATTATCAATGAGAATCGACGTCTGCAAACAAATAAGGCTTACGAACAAAACAGAAAATAAAGATGTGTTGCTTTGGGACAGAAAATCCCGACTTATTTAGAGAAAATACTAGTAACCAAAATAACTAAGCATGCAAACAATTTTAGCATGAATATTTTGAATTAGTTCTTGCAGGTGCGCTGTTTAAGCACCGATATTTTCAGGAAAAAGTCAAATAGACTGCCGCATAAATAATTAACAGTCAGCATAATAATAACAATAGTGTTGCATTATGCATGTACTATGCCTAAATAGTAGGCAGGGTTTGACACATAGTGCACTCGCCTCCGGCTCGTGCACCATGTGTCAAACCCTGCCTACTATTTAGGCATAGTACATGCATAATGCAACACTATTATATAAATATACTCACCTTGATCGTTTGATATAAAAACCAATCAGCACCATGGATAAAAATAGCAGAATTACCGCTCCAGCTGGAACAAACACCCAGTACATCACTGTTATACCAAAACAAAAATAATAGACATATAGTAAAGTTATGGGCTTTGCTTAGTTTCCATCTTGATGATGACGAGAGTTAAAATGTGTAGTCATCTATATCAAATCTTAAGATGATGTAGAAGTTTCTTACACTTTGTCTCCATGTAGGGAGATTCGCCTTTAGTTGAAGTCACGTGGGTAGTCTGAGTGGTATCTGTCGGAGTGTGAGTATTATTATGAAAATGTGGTGGACCATTTACTTGTATATCTTCCGATGCATACCTTAGTCCTGAAAAAAAGTAGACTGTATTTGTATTTTGCTTTCACAGTACATGTCTGGCTCAGCATCTATCCCTTGATATGGAAGTCACAAATTAATCTATTACGGATCTTAACACCTATGAAGCACAAATAATTTTTGTTCCATGCCTTTGTTTCTAATAATAAGCTCAATCACCAGTAAAAAACAAAAAAAAAAGGTATTTAACGTAAATTTGTTAAAATAATCATATCAATAGATATTTGATGGCCAGTCGATCTCTAAGATGTGTAATCCAAATAGGGCCACCTATTATTATCACAACATCAAGACTAATAGTCGATGGTGCAATAACTTTCCATCATAACAATGCCATCGTGTCATTTGCTATCAAGTTGCTTTTTTGCTCTTGCAGGCAATGTATAATGTCATTTCTTGATTGTTCAATCGCATCATCGACATATCTTTATTGTACCATCGCATCATTGTCATCTCTTTAATTTTACCGTCGCATCATCTTCATCTCTTTATTGTACCATCACATCATCGTCATCTCTTAACTGGATCTTCGCATAATTGTCATCTCATTATTGTACCATTGCATCATCGTCATCTCTTTAATCTCTTTATTGTACCATCGCGTCATTGTAATCTGTTTATTGTACCATTGTATCATCGTCATCTCTTTATTGTACCATCACATCATTGTCATCTCTTTAATCTCTTTATTGTACAATTGCATCATCATCATTTCTTTATTGTACCATCGCACTATCGTAATCTCTTTATGATACCATCGTCCTCCCTTAATTGTTCAATCGCATCTTCGTCGTATCTTTATTGTACCATCACACTATCGACATCTATTTATTGTACCATCAAATCATCGTCATCTCTTCATTTTACCATCGCATCATCGTCATCTCTTTATTTTAACATCACATTATCGTAATCTCTTTAGTTAACCATCTTATCATCGTCCTATCTTTTTTACTATCCAAACATCGTCCTCCCTCTATTGTACCATCGCATCATCGTCATCTTTTTAATGTACCTTTGCGTCATCGTCATCTCTTTATTGTACCAATGCATCATCGTCATCACTTAATTGCGCCATCGCATCATAGTCCTCCCTTGATTGTACCATTGCATCATCGTCACCTCTTTATTGCTCCATCGCATCATCGTCCTCCCTCTATCGTATCATCGCATCATTGTCATGTCTTTATTGTCCACTACATTATCATCATTCCTTTATCGTATCATCGCATCATCGTCATCTCTTTATTGTACCATCGCACCATCGCCACAGCTCTGTCGCACTATCGTCAGCCAACCATTGTGTCATAGGATCATCGACAAAAAAAACTCGATGATGCGATACTGAACTGCACCATCGTTCAGGAACCCTGGCACAGCGAGGATGACAGTTGTTCATGTCATTCAGTTTTAAGAGCAGACTCCAACTGTGAACGTGCTGGATATCTGATGTTATATCAATTGGGCAACCGATCACAGTTTTCTTGTTGGATAGGTATTGTCACACAAAGACTGTTATTTCTAACGCAAGACTAACATAGCGCTAGGTTCTTGTCATTTAAATTGTCAAATGCAATACCCGACCGACCAGTGCTAGACACTGAATGTATTGCTGCAATTGGCGATGTCAGTTGTACTAGTTAGCTACTAGTTAGCTAAATGACGTCGACAAGTCCTTTATTTAATGGAACTGACTGAAGCAATTATAGATATGTGTTTTATTAATTACCAGATGGCTAATGTATTACCCGACTGACAGAGTGATGGATATTTTCTGCTACAGCTTGTTGATGTCAAACCCCATCCTCCATCTTTTCTGTATTGCAAAGCGATGCATAGCTTTTCCTGGATGTTTAGAAATGGAATATGGCGTCTCAAAGACAAGTCAATTGTTGAACCTAAAATAAGTAGATCTCTATAACAGGTTCGTTAGAAAAGAAGTCATTTAAATAAAGGGTAAGGCTTGGTATTAGTGCTCTTTATTCTCAATACTACAAGTAATGCATTTTTAAACAAGTAGAATACACGTGAAATACGGAGTAATTTTCATAGTATAGTTTTGCTTTCATAAGAATTTAATCGAATATTGATTTTTGAGATCAATGAGATTTTCGAAATGAATTAGCGAAATTTCTTATAATTCTTTACAGATCCTCGAGGGGCATGGAATATATCAGGTAAGAATATAAAAAACCCATTTTGTATATGTCAGTTCTTTGATTTACATGCAAATAACTCATTAATAACTTTTTTGAGACATAACGACCAGATTTTGCATACTGTCCTCTATAAAACTTTGAATTTTTCAATTAAAATTACAAATTTTAATTGAAAAATTCAAATTTTTGTAGAGGACAATACATTCATGTAATTTATATTAAATACCTACAACTCTGGTATTTCCACTCATTTGTCGACTCCTTATATCAGGTGAACTTCAAATTAAGGACAACACAGAAGCTGCCACATCTATTTCACATTTGGAGGTGTTTTTCCTGACTACAGACGACTAAAAGCCAACTAACAGCTACTTTTTTTTATGACAGACGAGATTACTCCAGCTTTTCCATGGTCAACTTTCCTTCTTTATGTAGTGATATTCAGCTTACACCTGTATATGGGTTTATGCCTCCTAACTTGTTCGTTACTTAAGAGCATGCTCCGAATACGATCAAATTTTAAACCAAGGCAGGCTATTTACAAATAGGTTGAACTTGCAGGGATTCAACAACCTCGTTTCAAGTCAGCAATGCGTAATATGCCGTTATAGTGGCCTACTAGTTAATATCAAATATCACTGGGTTGTATTTTTATTCAATTCTTTCATACCAGTTGTTGGGACTTTTTTTGTATCATTTGACTAGGAATGTTCCGTCTACTTGGGGTATGATCTGTCATCAGGGGATGCTTAACTGATCCTATCTCTGGAATGTCTAGGGGTCCGAGTTAAATGCCCTGTTCACATCTCTGTATTGTTTGAAGTTTTATGACATCAATGAATGTTCGTCATCTTCACCCTTTTTCATATAAAACAGTTATTTAGTTTTTGGTAATTTCTATATAGGTAACGACAATTTGACGGCCGTGCAAACTCATTTCCGGAATTTTTCTGTGGGAGGAGAACAATGGGCTTTTATGTATAATATTATCAGTATTGACACTTAGAACTTTGCTGCATCAATCTGACAGTTTCCTGGATTTTAAAACTGTTTACTGAGTTACATGCTGCATTGCATCTTGATCCCCAAATCGATGGGCTCTCGAACGATTGACCTCCACGAAGAGAGGATCAATTTTGCGTTAATTTTCAAGAATAATTAACTTCATTTGCCCCCAGTATCTCGTTTTTTACGCTAAATTTATGACAATTTCCAGCAATAAAATGAGCTCTTCTTTAACACTCTCTCTCTTCCTGCTTACCGTATGAACGGGTTATTGCTTTGTCGATAGGTCTTATCAAAATTAACTCACCGTCAGTCCAGATCTGTCGCTTCCTTGTCAATCCAGTCCAATAATAAACATTTGAGAGATTCAGATTATGATGGGAAATGGCGTCGCGGTCCACTAGGTACCCATGCATCTGATTACACTTGTAGCTGGCAGTGTACCAATCTGTTTTCTCAGACACGACATACAAACAAGGGGTTGGTTGTTTCAACCATTCACACATCGCGCTCTCTTCTACAAAAGCATGTGGAACATCTGGGTTGCAATATCCCAATTACATAAAATTATTGGCATTTCATAAAGATTTGTCAAGGATGTTATCTTTAATTTTCGAGAGAAAATTCAATTTGCAAAAATTTTAATCGGTATATTAAAACATTAAGAGTTTGTGATTACTGTTACAACACATCGAGTATTTTACAATGTTAATGACTTAATTGGTAATCACATTTTTAGAAGATGAATATTACAATGAAAACAAAACTTTTTTAGTATACTTACTAACGTAGCAGATAAATTGGTGATGTTGGCTACAGAACTCTGTGGACCAAACATATTCATCCTTTGAGGACATTAATAAGGCACAGTCCTTCCCATATTTATGTGTAGTTGGCTCGTGTAGACCCCATTCCACAGAATCTAGTTTTACATGTAAAAGCTTTGTTAAAGAAACTTGATGATCAACCTGGACGGAAATTTCAAAAGAAATGGTGTTATTGACAAACCCCAAGTTGGAAAGACGGAGGAACGATTTTGACCGCCACAAAACTCTCCGGGATTTCCCGCGCATGCCCTGTTACATTCATAGATCTGGGTCTCCTGAAGACTTGTCGTATCATAAAGACAGTAACATTTAAGATCCTGAAAAATGGATGTTTTGTTAATTGGTAAAACACAATTCACTATATTCACAACTTTCAATGAATACCTTTAAATATGTAACATGTTATAAGGTATTATATAGAGTATGTTGCAAAATTTGAAGGGTAAGTTGCAACTTCTTTTAAAATTTGCATTACGGGAAAATGTTATAAGCTAGTACATGTACCTGTAGCGCAGCGAATGGTCGTTTTAGCACGATTTTACAGAATGCTGTACACAGTTCTGGGTGGTTATTGTGAAGATTAGTGTACACTGCAAATGTCAGGTTCCCTTGGAAGCAGCCTGTAATTCTACCCATCTGGGGTCTCTGATCTACGTACAAGTATAAATACAACATGAACACTTGTTGTGCCTTAATATAATTCTACACCAAAGAAAAAAGATATTGATTTTTTTTTTCAGAAGATCCAAACACATGTAATATTAAAATGAAGATAGATTGATGGTTCAAAAAAGCATAAGCATTATTTTAACAAAAACGTCTTAAAATAACTATCATATGAAATCATTATATAAGGTTATCAAGGTTTTTTTTAATCAGAATAAGCAAGTACACTGTATATATGTTCTTATTTTAGGATCATTTACATACATTCGACATATGCAGGCATAATCTATGATTTAAGTCCACTGCTGAAACTTTGTTTTGTTTTTTTTATTTAGAGACATATAAAAGTAGAGTAGTACTCACCATGAGACCACACCCATTGATATTTGGTCTCTCGTCCTCCGATCCAGAAAGTAGCAAGGCTTCTGTTGGTGAATTCGTGAAGTTTTCGTTCGACTTCGAACATTTCTTGTTCGTCCTTGAAGGTAGCAAGTTTTTCATAATTCCTGTCGCATGTTCTTTCGGAAGCTTGCCAGGATTGCGGATTTTGAATAACGTTTATGAACTTCTCCTTGAAATCATACTTTTCAGAAGACACCAAATTACCTGAATTGTGATACATGTTTTAATTTCAAAAATTTGCTACACATATTTATATATTCTATAATTAATATTGGTGTACAAATTACCATCCTATATGCTCTTCTTAAAATCTTAATTAAAAAAATAAATTTTATCATCTCAAACCGGAAGTATTCTATCCGATAGGTTGGTAGAAATCTCACCTAAAAGTAAAGTAACCAAGAGACGTCTAAAGGATACCACCATATTGACATGCAGTGTCAGAAAGGAGGTGAATAATATGAGTATAAATATATGCTTAATACCCTGACTAAGTGTTTTGGATTTTATTTCACGCGCATTTGAGAGGTTGATACTATTCGACCACATATAAACGGAACCAGCATCTTTAGAATAAGGTCAGCGAACGAGTTAGACAGACGGCAATTACAGAAAGTAGTACTGAAAGGACTGACGACAGTACTTAGATTAATCCGCCTGACTGTCGACTACTGTTCATGCTGTTGATTGTGATATCCTACAAATGCTTCAAATGTTTAATTTATGAAGACAAGACAGACATTGTTCTAACCAGACGTCAAAGCGTGCAGTACGCCATTCAGCAAACCAGTAAATAGTCATACATGTAAGTGTGTGTTCAAGTGGCATAACAATTCGACAGGAGCAAGTTCACTATTAAGGTACATTAACAAATTAATGGTATATAATACACATAGAATGTACTTTTATAAAATGATCTGCAACCCATTCACTCCACCTTTCTGTGTTTGGCTTTTAAGTATTATTATCTAAATATGATCTTTTTTTATCTTGATAACAAAAAGTGTGCATTGTATGAGTTGCGAATGAAGTAATATTGTTGAACAAATGGCAATGTCCATATATTGCAATGGAAAAATCCCAAATATCTGTCTAATCAAAATGTACAGTGGCACTATGTACATATGTAGTACATATTCTATGGGTCTGTAGGAGAAAGATTCTGTGGGTCTGTAGGAGAAAGATTCTATGGGGTATCAGGAGAAAGATTCTGTTGGGTAGAGGAAGAAAGATTCTGTGGGGTAACAGGAGAAAGATTCTGTTGGGTAGAAGAAGGAAGATTCTATGGGGTAGCAGTAGAAAAATTCTATTAGGTAGCAGGAGAAAGATTCTGTGGGGTAACAGGGGAAAGATTCTGTGGGGTAGCAGGAGAAAGATTCTGTGTGATAGCAGGAGAAAGATTCTGTGGGGTAACAGGGGAAAGATTCTGTGTGGTAGCAGGAGAAAGATTCTAT
>NW_026941185.1:0-12955 GCF_032062105.1 Saccostrea cuccullata
ATGCATGTACTTGATATAAAATTTACAGCTCCAATCGTTATTTTTTTTTTAATTAACATTGTTAAACTTACTTTTCGCCATTAAAGCTGGACAGGTCAGAAGAGGTCAAATAATTGTGAGGTCAAGAGAGGGTCGGTTAATGTCTTATCTTATTATACATTGTATACATGTATTATACGGAGGGAACGTACATACTTTCTATTTAAAAATGACTGTGTTCGTGATAAAAGTTAAAACAACGAAAACCAGATGTCTCTATCAAAACTAATTCTGTTTGTACTTGTAACAAAGGAATAGAAAAGTAGCACTGTGGACTTCAATCTTTACAACAACAATAAGTAGAATAATGATCCTAGATAAACTTTCTTTTTGTGGCAAGACTGCAGGAAGACTACAACTCTAGGAGTATTTATAGAATTTTCAATTTTAGTCACCATGACACCACAGTCCATCGATATCAAAAACCGATAAATAGAATTATGCATCTTAGTGAAGTCTACTTGTGTGCCAAGTAATATTGAAACTTATCTAGTGCTAATTGTAACGGGGAACGTTACAGATGTTCCCCAAACGCTCCCTAACTCCCTTTTGGTGCCATATTCCCTGTAAGCTTCATTACATAAGACAAATTTTATGCATTTGAAACTTTAACAACGTTTACCCAGAAGTGTACCAAGTTCATTCAAATTTTAGCATTGCAGGCGTGCGCGTGAGAATGCATGCGCTTAATGACCATATCATATTGTCTACAGAATCTATATTATTTTAATATACTAAATATTAAAGTATTTAATCCAAAAGTATTAAAAAATACGCTCATTCAAGTGTATTTTTTATTTTACTCATTTCACGTGCACGCACGTGCATATATGAGCATCTTATAGAACGTCTTATAGAAGTCTATTACATCTATTTATATTCTAAATCCCACCCCGTTTGGTTGAAAACCAAGGGAGTTATAGCTGTTTAAAGATTCAGCCAATCAGATTGCAGCACATGTACACGCACGTGTATGCATGTGCATGGTGACCATACCTTCTTGTAGAGGTCCATTATATCTATCTATGTTCCAAATCCCATCCTGTTTGGTTGAAAACCAAGGGAGTTATGGCTATTTAAAGTTTAAGCCAATCAGATTGCAGCGCACGTGCATGCACGTGTTTTCATGATAATTGCTATATATCATGTTGTAGGATATCCTAATGTATGGCTATGTTCAAAATTTCAAGGGATTTCGTCAAAAAACAAGAAAGATATAGGGACTTTAGTTTTAGCCAATCAGAGCGAAGTGCACGTGCATGCGCGTGAGATCTTGCGATTTTGACCATGTCATATTGTCTATGCTACTAATATATCCTTATATTATGAGTTTCAAAGCATTTCATCAAAAATGTAAAAAGTTACGCCTATATCAATTAAATTGGTCATTTCACATGTTGCACGTGCACGCTCTTGCAAGCACGTGCGCGCAAAATGACCTTCGTTCCGCAAATCTACATAACATGCCTACTAACCCTAAAAAGGTTTTACCTAAGTCGGATGTGTAGTTTACAAGATCACTCCAGGACAAATAAGTACCCAGGAAGAAGAAAAATAATAATAACTAGAATCTTGTTGCCATCGCAACAAATAAGTCTTCCGTTCTTCTAAATCTGTAAGAATTTTCTTTTTTCTCTGCAAAAAACATAGATATCATATGTACTCTGAAAGAAAAAAAAAACTGCACAAAGGTCTTTCAGTACTTAAGGTACTTTGATTTTCATGACCAATCTTGTTCTTATGCATTTTGGCACTCATAAGAGCTACACGTGTATCATAGACAAACCAACGGACGAACGAACACCGTACTCTCATAAACTTCACTGTGTTTATGTTCTGGCACAATTGTGATGGTGTTATAAAAATGTCATGAACTAAGTTAGTACCACATTAAACGTCAGTCGTTGATTTTTACAGTAATACTATCGAGATTTGTCAGCAGAAAGATTATTCAACTACAGGAATTATTCAGCAATCGATTAATTGATTATATGTTGTTTAATGTCCCTCTCGAGAATTTTTCACATGGAGAAGCCTCCACTCGCCGGTGGAGACTGCAAAATGTTGACCTATAATTTGGCTCTAATCGCCATTGAGCATTGAGGAATCTTTTTGAGTCAGTACCATCTGACACACGGGACCTCAATTTAAACGATCTCATCTGACGGACCGGTCTCCACGTCCCACAACTGAAGTCCATAATACAGATATATGATGCTCTAGCCATGTTTTTATTTTATTTTTCATTTCTCAAATTTGTTGCATCAGATTTTCTCAAAGATCATACTTAATAAAAATCATTTCGAACAACTGTATTGCAATGCATACAGCGTCCGGTGATTTTGATTGACAGGTCAATACATGTGCACTTAGTGTAATACTTCTTAAGCAGAAAAAATACACAGAGAGTGACTATGACGGACTATGAAATCAGAAAATATTTAATAAAGAATGGGTACAACTGATATAGAACTGATTTTTTGTCTATGTAAATGGATAGGATAATCAGGATTAAAAGGGAATCTCTCTCTCTCTCTCTTTCTCTCTCTCTCTCTCTCTCCCTCTCTCTCAGACAAGTAAATTTCAGTATCTTGCGTAATGAAAAATCTACTATTATAGAATATGAATTCTGTATACATGTTAATGGTAATTATAACCAAATGTTCCAGATTTAATTGTATAACGAATTTATAATTCAAAGGCTTATAGTTACAATAATGTCTCCGAATAAAATCAAGAGGGGGGGGGGGCTTCAAAAGAATTACACACTCGGTAATTTTATGTTTATGAATTAAAAGGAAAATACTTAAGGTTGCATGTACATACATATAATTATATAGCATTGCATAAAATTGTGTTCATTCGTATACTTTATCTAACATATCAACAGACCTTTGCAGATGTTTTTGTATCATGTTTTTAGCGTAACATTATTTCACACAGAAACGCGTAACTTTCACATAATGTTAACCCTTTGAGTACTAGTATTTCACAAAAATTCAAGAATCGCTTTTTCTCATCTTTAATAACTTCTCGGTTATATAAAAGTATAGATCATGTATAATAAATAACACTATCAGACGTTTAATCAATGAAATATACGTGTTAAAACCAAATCCAATCTAAAGATTGATTTTCTTTCTTTTAAGTTGCAGATATTAATTTATTTCTAAAGGCTTTACACCTACTCTTCTTTCTCTCAGTCCCCTTTTGAGTACATATAATATTTTAGAATCGAAAATAAAACTCGGATTCCGGGATAATTTCGCATTCAAATTAGAGAATGAATTAAGAATATTTTTTTAAATATAATCATAACAGACATTACAGATTTACACTACGCTGACAACTTTAAACTATGCATATACTGAAAGCAGTAACAACCAACGTAATCTTTCATGCAGAAGTGGATATGGAAACTCAAAGTATAATTATTTTTTTATGTGAAAAGTTTGGATATTTAGACGTCTGCGACGTCATGGATACTACCTCCGCCTTTATCTCGAAAGTTCTATTCCCACTTACAAGTCAGAGTTATCTATCTTTGCTCATTGTCACTACGTAAATAGAGAAAATGAATTTATTGACGGAACCTTAAATCTCCAAAATGCAGAATCCGATTGAATAAATAATATGTTTAGTATTTTTGTAGAATAATTTGTATATACATCGCTGTAATGTATACTGCGTACAATATTATTTTCTTCAAAGTGCTTAGTTGACACAGAACGGATATTTTTTTTAGATATAAATTTGTAAATCAAAA
This sequence comes from Saccostrea cuccullata, assembly GCF_032062105.1. Classification (NCBI taxonomy): domain Eukaryota; kingdom Metazoa; phylum Mollusca; class Bivalvia; order Ostreida; family Ostreidae; genus Saccostrea; species Saccostrea cuccullata. The sequence goes on from NW_026941185.1 coordinate 3,806, forward strand.
ACTTTCAATATACAGACTAACACTACACAGTCAAATTTAAAGTAATATGCATATAGTGAATTAAGTAACATGCAAAAGAGAGAATATTGAATGTGTAAATATGTTGATCTGGAGAGCGCACATATGTCTCTAACGTCATCAATACTATTTCCGCCTTTATCTCGAAAGTTCTATTCTCATTCACAGGTCAGAGTTATCTTTCTTTGCCCACCTTTTACATAATACGTAAATAGAGAAAATTTCGGTACCGAAAATATACAAAATGCGGAATATGATTTAAAAACAAATTATATATTTAGTATTTGTAGAAAAATGTCTGTTTTACAGAAGAATATCTTGAAAAAAATATCTAAAAACAAAAAAATCAAAAATTGACCAAAAACAAATTCTCTTCCGGTTCGGACAGGAAGTACTGGAATCACACAAAAACAACTTCAAAACAAATAAAATATCATGATCTAATACTCCTGTAAATTTCATATCTATACCTCAAACCGTTTCCGAGAAACATGCCGGACAAAAGTCCATTTTAAAATTCGAAAATCGGCCATAACTTCGGACCGGAAGTGAATTTTTCAAAAAACGGAATTTTATATAAACTTCATATATCAACCTACTTACATGAGAAAAATTGTGAAAATCTATCCAGCCATCTCTGAGTAATCGCGCTCACAAAATTTGGGAATAATAATAATAATAATAAAAAGAAACAATACAAACACTATAAGTCTTCCGTTGTGAACGGAAGACTTAACTAGTGCTAATTGTAACGGGAACCGTAACAGATGTTCCCCAAACGCTCCCCAAGTCCCTTTTGGTGCCTTATTCCCTTTAAGATTCATTCCCTTTAAGCTTTATTAAATAAGGCAAACTCTATGCATTTAAGACTTTTATAACGTTTTCTCAGAAGTATACCAAGTATATTCAAATTTTAGCAATGCACCCGTACGCATGTGAATACAAGTGCGTAATGACGATACCATCTTGTCTACACTAGTTAGAAATCTTGTTATACTTAATATTGAAGCATTTAACCTAAAAGTATTAAAAACACGCTTAATGAAGTGTATTTGTAATTTTACTCATTTCACGTGCACGCACGTGCATGCATGTGCATGATAATCATACCTCTTGTCTAAGTTTAAATTATGTCTATCTATGTTCTAAATCCCGTCATGTTTGGTTGAATATCAAGAGAGTTATGGCCATTTAAAGTTTAAGCCAATCAGATTGCAGAGCACGTGCATGCACGTGCTTTCATTATAATTGTTATATATCACATTGTGGCATATCATAATGCATGACTAAATTTTAAGTTTCAAAGCATTTTATCAAAAAACAAAAGATATTGAGATTTTTGTTTCAGCCAATCAGAGCGAAGCGCACGTGCATGCGTGTGAGTTCATGATAATTTGACCATGTCCTCTTGTCTACAATACTAATATATTCTTATATTCTGAGGTTCAACACATTTCATCAAAAAACAGAAAAGTTACGGCTATATCAATTATATTGGTCATTTTACATGTTGCATTTGCGCGCTCTTGCAAGCACGTGCGCGCAAAAAGACCTTGATTCCGCAAATCTACATAACATGTCTACTTACCCTAAAAAGGTTTTACCTACATTAGATGAACAGTTTACAAGATCATTCGCGGACAAATAAGTACCCAGGAAGAAGAAAAATAATAATAAGAAACAGAGTAAAAACAATATGTTCCCCAACTTCGTTTGGGGAACATAATAATAAGAAACAGAGTAAAAACAATATGTTCCCCAACTTCGTTTGGGGAACATAATCAGACCAAAACTGTAGAAGAAACCTTTCCAAAGTATTTCACAGAAATTTCTATTTTTAGTAACCATGGCAACACCTTTCATCGAAATCAAAAACCGATATACAGAATTATGCATCTTTATGTAGTCTACTTGTGTGCCAAGTTATACTGAAATTAGAATAAAAATATAGGAGAAGTGGCATTTTGAAAAAAAACATGTGTCGACATAGAGACGACGGACGCATTTGTAGTAGATTTCACCGGAAGGTATCTTTCCGTCAGTCCGCGTTTTAATTTTAGGGATTGTAAAAGGGTTCCCCTCACATGACAGGTGTTGTAAGATCATCTATACATCTATACTGCCTGTTTAGCCACATGTTGGGTTCTACTTGATAATTTCATATGCCGTCAAACCTGTATTAAGAAACCTTTACATTGTCAAGTTGTACAGTAACATTTAATTTACCAATAAATAAAAATCTAAACTATGATATGTTACAATTTTTTTTAAAATCTACTTTAAAATATAGTAAAAATGTAGTAAAAAAGGGTTTTCAAGTTATTATCACAAGTAACTTTAATCAAAATTAAATATGTCACACTATTCATTCATTGATGTTTCGTAAGTAAAAATCTACACTGATCCTCAAGGCGTAAAAAAATCAGTTACGTAGGATTGCCTCTCCTGTTCAGTGTTGTACAATACGTTGTATTTCCATTACGGAACTCTTCAGAATTAGAGGCGCGTTTAGTGGTCTGACGTGGATAGCATGACGTTGCGGATAATACAAAAGATGCAAATCTCATTTCAATTTTCAAAGTTAAATGTACTTGTATTTGTCATTCCGATCAAAGAATAGATAAACTAATATACTTATTTAAGAAAGCGAGAACCCTTAATTCGTCTCCCATTATTGAATATACGACATATCCGAGGCATTGTAATCCTTTCTTTTGACCTTTTCCCACCTGCACAATCTTGGCCTTAAATATGAAAAGTTATTCTAGTAGTATCTTTAAAGAATAAACCGGATTCATCCATATTAAAAATGTTTTCTCTAAAGAAAAAAATCCCTCGCACAGTGTAGGTGATGTTTTTCCTGTCTTCAACAGTACTGTTGTTTACATCCCCGCTCATTGTCGCTAAAACGATGTTGTTTCTTAGAAAACTTTCTAACCAGCCATTCGATGCTTTATAAATCTAAATGTTTAAATCTTTGGCGAATTTTAACGATTTTTCTTTTACAAGCCAGCCAGTGACATTTTGTTAATAGCTCCCTTGAACCATTCATACCTATATTTATTGATTTCGTCATTCCCGGTTAGGTATCTTCGTCTTTTACTCTCTACCGGGACGTTATTTTTATAGTGTTCCAATATTTCCGATTTCCTTTTCTTCAAATTTTGAATTTGTGTTTTACCAACACCGAAATCTTTTGCAATTTTATATGCAGGATTTCCAGCGTCTAAAAGTTTAACAGCTTCCATCTTTTGTTGTAATGATAACACAGTCCGCTTCGGAAAAGCCATGATTCACGCACACAGGCTTAAATTACTCTGAACTCAATTAAATCAGTGTTGAAATTTATAGTCATAATTGTCTTAGGCAAAATTGAGAAAAACAGCTTTCAGTAGAACGATTCACATAAATTACTTTTTTATTTACTGAAATGAAAAACATTTAAATCTTTCATATGTTTTAATAAAAAGCATGTTGTTTAATTTTATCAACTTCATATACATATTTTCATACTTAATAAATGCAAACTTGTTTGCTAAGTTTTGTTTCGCACATTCTTGCAAAAGCAAGAGTTGTTAGGAAAGATAACTCTCGGAATCATCACGATCGACTGAAACCGCAAAGAAATCTAGAAACACAGAGTGCTAAGTAAAGGTAAAATTGCATGAAATCAAACAATATGGTTCTGAAAATCACAGTCGTTTAATTCAGGTAATTGATACAGAATTTCTCTTGGGGGGATTTTTACGGTCACATGTGACCGCATAATAGTGGGTCGCTAAGACAGTTTTGACTGTATTAGTATACATGTATTTTAGACAACGGTAGTTATGTATATCTTCCGTTTAATCAGTTGTCTTAGTTTAAAACATAGAAATAGGTAGCATTGACAGTCTCTGTTTACAGTGTCAGTTTGTATTCCCGCCATTATGAATTCCTATGTTTGTTTGCTGCATTTTATGTATTAAACGAGTCCCAGATGTAGGTTTTATATGTTATTTGGATAATACTCATTTATAATTCTAAATGCCATATTGTTATAGCTGGCTCGGTCGTGTTATTTAGCAATTATTGCATGTCTTGTACAATCCGGAGTGGTCTAATGTATAGTCGGACCAGGTTTGCTATATCTGATAGGTCGCCATATTTATTATCGGCCGCAGCAGCGGGCCGATCTATTTGTGGTTGTGTTAGAAAGTGCACATGGGGAAATGAGACGTTATTTCTTTTATTAAATGAAAACAAGTTAAAATCATGAGTTAAATATTTTTTTTTTAAATTGCTTTAAACTAAGTATTAACTGTTGTTATTATGTTTCAATTTCATTATCATTTCTCAACAGATAATTGATAATTTATTGTTATGTAAAAGAGTTAGCAATAGATACCCCAAGCCTGGGTGTATAAGATATGAAAGGAAATTGTCATAATTTTCCGGATAATAATGACGTGTAACAGTGCATGGCGAATAAGAATTGAAATGCTTTTCAACTAGTAAAAATTGTTTCCAATCTTCAGCTGCAAGTGACACAAAGAAATTTTTGTTCATTTTGCACTACGTCTTGCAGCATAGCCTTCTCTTGATAATGGGTATTATCACGTGACCCAGATCCAGGGTATCAGCAAATGGTTCATCTTGAGAGGCTTACATCTTCATTTTGGTGACAAGAAATTCTTTCATTTCTCACTGTCCTTTTTTTTTACATCGATGAATCTATGAGCAAATGCGGTGAAAGGTCTAAAAGTATTTATTTTTATAAAAATTATTTATTTTGCTTTGAAGACAGCCTGAAATAAGAATGAATATCTAGACGTGCCTTCCTTGCGTAGACACTTTAAAATTGTGAAAGAATTTTTTTAAATGCTCAATTTTGTTTGCGGCCGATTTGATGCTTTGCATCAATTTTACTTGTGATTACTTGACGCCGTGACAACATAGTCATGGTAACTTGTCAATAAGAGATGTATGCAATTGTGGATTTCTAGTCAAAGGTCTTGCTAGTCATAGGATAATGTACTATGATTTTTATTATTTACACATTAATAATATTTTGTTAGAAATCAAGACACTAATGGCTGTACTATGCTTTATCTAACTTTACAGTAAGTTGAAGTACCATATATTGTATATATTAAGTTATACTGATCTTTAGGATATGTAAGTGAAGTCTGTTTATATACAAAATTAATTAACTGTAGACCATATGCATCATAGCACATGTACCATTAGGGTGGATCCCTGTGATATTTCTTATTCATATCTTGCATGACACCACTATTTGTTCACTAAATTGTTCTATTATTGGTATTTTATGATTAAGTGCAGTCATATATATGAATAACTTGCTTTTCTCTCTGTTGCCGGTTTCTGTGTACACTGCTACCTTTTTGTATCAATTAATTTGAAAACTGAATCCACTCGTTCACACATTACTATCGCATAAGCTCTTCTGATCTCTTACCAATAGAGCTAAAAATCACATGAATTTCGAAAGCCAAAATATCAAGTGTTTCCGGACTGGAACTGACACCAGTTGTGTTTCTGTTTGCTCTGCTCCTATTTTGTATTGTTTACTTGACTTTTTGAGACTGAATATTGTTCGTTATCTCCATATATTTTATTGACGGACTTATGATAGTTTCCCCGAATTAATTTTAATTAACATTTTAGAAGATCATCCCCTTTACGACTAGACCTAATAATAGTAGGCACAAGCCTCGGCAATGGGACGTAAATTACGTAGCTGGACGTTTTCTTTCAAAGTGACATCAAACTGTAAGTCTGAATGAGGTAAATGTTTATGCCTTGCTAACTGATGAGTCTTCCGAAGAGAGTGGAAGGGAACAGTTTGTCATTTTAGCACGGTTTACATGGAATGGAGAAGGTGGAGACCACCATCTTGACTTAAGAGGTTCGGTGCACTGATTCAGACAGTTGATGAAAGAATCCGAGAGAATTCTTATTACTATATGTATTAGAGTAAACCTGGCAGTTGTAATACAATAAACGACAAGTTTAACTTAAGAAGCAATTTTTTGAAGGATTTGTAGTGAAGGACGGTCTTACATCTACAAGTACGAAATTTGGAAGTTTTAAATAGAAGTTGTATTTATTTAGATTTAATTAACATTTTAGAAAATTTTATGCAACTGTGACCATTTTATGCGAAAATCAACATGAACAGGTCTCAATTGCACAATCAATCAAACTGTTCAAACCTGATTACGCACCTTAAGTGGTATCACAGGAGTAGCAAATATAGCTTTATGTGAATTAAATCTTCTCTCTACATTGACACAACCTCGTGTTTCCGAAAAATTAAATTAATTGGGCATTCGATCCCAATCAAGCCTAACCCGATCTAAACATCAGTTTGATCCCAATGCAGTCGACCCCGTTCTTAATACAATATACATCAATAACAACTGCAATTTTAATCTGACTTTGTCAAAAACAAAGTAAAAAGATTGTATATAAAACATTTTATGAAATATAAAAATTTATTTATCTGAAATTTTATCATTTTATCTGAATCTCATTAACATTTTAAAAGATTTTATTCAACTGTGACCATTTTATGAGAAAATCAACATCTCAGTTGTCTTAAGAATGATTTATCGCAACACATTATGACCGTAGGAATTATATTGTCGATATTATTGAATACCATAGAAGACAGCTACTATGTGTTTGTGCACCTCAGTCATAACGTCTGATGACCTTCTAATATTTGCTTGTCAAGGAAATTTAAGAAGTTGATAGTGCCCAATATCCAAAAATGTATCACTGAGCTAAAATTCCCTGTTTCTTTAGAATTATGGATGAAGGATATGGAGTATTTAATATCAAAGTCCATAAAACTATACAAAATAGGAGCAGAGCGAACATGCGCCTCCGAAACATCAGAAGTGGGATCAGTTGCCATGGAGGAGTGAGCATCCCCTGTTGACCGGTCACACCCGCCATGTGCTCCTTGTCATGATCGGGAAATAACGGAAAAATTCGTCGTCAATTCAGTGTATAAATAATGGACTAACAATTATTAAGTAAAACGTTAGTCAGCATCTCAATGATAAATTGTATTTGCTGACGAGGTCATTGTATCGACCATTGAATTTACGAAATGATGACTTTAAACGAGATGGCATCGTCGGAAACCCATGGGTGATCTCGTCTTTACTTATTACCCGTGGGCGAACTAGCTGAAATATCGCCGTAAACTATGCTAGTTTGTTGTTTTTAGTCAACCAATCAGAAAGTTGGAACTCTTCAATTTTGAAAAATACGTTTATTACTTTGCGATTTATGGTAAAATATTTTGACGCTCGTTTAAAGGTGCGAAGTTTGATTTAAAACAATGAAAGACAATTCGTACAGGTCACTGACATTAATATCCGTCAGATATTGTGAAGGAGTACCTCTTTCTAACTGCAAAATGCATCGGTGAGTGGATTTATCAGTTGTGTTAACTACAGAATGTGCAATGCCGAACATGCATACGTAACGTGAACTGTGATTCGTTGTTTCGCATCGCGACTCTGTGATGCAGCCAATCAAATGACCCATGCATATTTAATTACATACGATTATTTTTCGGCGAGTTTGCCCACGGGTGATAAGTAACTTTAGGCGAGATCACCCGTGGGTTTCTGACGATGACGAGACGGCTGAGATTCTTGTTTCATCAACTTCGTTGTCAATAATTTACCTCGTTTTAGAAATTGTTCATACGTGGAGCATGCTCTTGCGTATCGAATCAACTGAGATATATACACTCCGTATGCAGGTTATGAAGGTAAATTGCTGCATAAGTAAGGGAAATTGACGATAGAAAAGTCATTACGTTTATCATTTAGCTTGGTTGTTAACGTCTTTTTCAAATAAAATATCCAAGTATGAAACAGATGTGTCAGACTCTGTGGTATCTTTTATTTTAAGCTCACCAGGATATATAGTTTCCATTATCTCTATCTATAAAGTTAACTGTATAAAGTGAAAAAAATGTGTCATTCAAACGCTTCCAGAAATTCGTAGTTTCAATAATTTCCGAACTAAATATTTCTTTTTGAATTAACTTTTCGTATGAATTCCTAAAGCAACATAGGTTGTGATTTTACACAGGTTACCAATGAAAATGTTCACTTCAAATCCCCGTCTATGTCTCTTTAGTCTTAACAATTGTAGTGATTTTTCTTTGATCAAAATTAAAATTATATAATCAGGGTTTAAAATAGTTTTTACAACCAAATATTTTCTCTTATGTTCAATCAATGTTTGAAACGTTCAGAATAGATCAAGATCTGACTCAGCAGATCTTGGGAAAGTATATAAGCGGGCTCAGTGTTCAGTTATTGAGAAGCCGTGGAAGAGAGAGGACGCCTCATGGACTAGGTAAGGTATTTGTGGTATCTCATTTGCGGTGTCTCAAACTTCTGCAGACGTACCATTTGAGAGACAAAAATTCTTAAAGGCTGATAACAAAGTCTTTTACCAGTAGAGCGAATGAGATAGGCCGTTTGAGATACAACTCACTTTTGACGTGGATGGCATGCGTCTTACACCTAATGATACTTATCTTTTAATGTAATCAGTATCAAGCATCTACTCTGTCAAAATGAAACGTACCTCGTTGTCCATGATTTCCCGTGGACATGCGCGTCAGTAGTATAAGACGCCTAGATGGCCGGGTCAACTGAGTGCACTTTTGGGGCTGAGGGGGATAGCCGGTTCAACTGAGTGCAGCCCCTGAGGGGGGATAGCCGAGTCAATAGAGTGCAGCCCCTGTGGGGGGGATAGCCGGTTCAACGGAGTGCAGACCCTGGGGGGATAGCCGGTTCAATTCAGTACATATAGCCCCTAAATACGGGGGTGTGTTTACATTACACTATACGCTGCTACTACTATGATTTTGTCAGCGACTTTTATACCTGTTGCATCATCTGTAAGGGCCCTGTGCAAAAAAAAATACGTTTAACCTACTTTTTTTTTTATGCTGACTACACAGGTATTACTTGGCAGCGATTCAAGTTTGTTTAGGGCCGTGTGCAAAAAATATGCTTACCTATGCATTGTGACGTCATCCATTGTATTAATACAGGTTTTCTCCTACTTTCAGCTCATTCTACAGTCAGA
>NW_026941186.1:0-97500 GCF_032062105.1 Saccostrea cuccullata
AGTAATTAGTTATCTAATTATTAGACTGAGACACACTCTGGTGTTTACAAAGAATTGTTATGGTAACAAAGGAAATCAATTCGTTATCCAGGTACAAACAAGGGTGTACGGGGATTTCATAATTAAGGTTCCAGATTTCACTGTAAGTTTGGTTCCAGCCATGGCTTCAATCTTTGAATCGCGGTATTTTATCAGAATTTGCTCCACATTGAACCATGAAAATGGTGATTTTTTTTGTCCTTGAGGTGTAAGCATAACGCAGCGAAATTTCCAAATTTCATTTTGTTTCGCTCTATGTCCATTTTATACGTTGTCATGCCATTGTTTAAAAATAAATAGTCTGAACGTATGATTTCTGATACATATTTATATCATACAAAATATGTATTATAAGGCTTTGGTTACCTAATGTATATTAATTGGTAAATCTACAAATCAAACCATTTTTGTGACGAAATATTTTGTTAGACTTACTTCAGTAAATTTGTAATTGTCTTGCACCCTATCGAATACCTCACCTGTAGGTATCCAATATGACTCAACTTATTTGATAGGTACAGGTAACTTTTAAATAAAAACAAAGGATGGGGCATATAAATAAACAGCGTTTTAAATGCAATAAAAAAAATGATATGAACAATGTTGAAACTTAGGGGCATAAGATGTATATACATGTATTGCACAAAATCCTATTGAAAATGGCATAAAAACATTCACAATGAATAAAATGATTCTCATTCATTATTGTAGAAGCACCCGTGGCTTCGATCATAAATTTTCTAAATTCAAAGTTCGTTGCTATAATAGACTTATAAATATCAGAATGATTGATCCACGGAACATGCATAAAATCCAAAGGACATAAAAGAAGAATTAGAAGAATATGTTTTCGATCTTAAAGATATCCGATCCTCAGCCAGGAAGGATAACTCCAGAAATTAATATTTAAATTGAAATGTATCAAAATGAAGCTTGAAAGTAAATGTTTTCATGCAACAATTTTCATTTTATTATTTTTTTTAAAGAATTTAAAGTCTTTGGAAATCTTACAAAATGTCATAAAAGGGGGTATTTTGTTTAACTAAAATAATTTGTTCTATTTAAAGGATATGTAATATAGGTAAGAAACAGTAAAATTATTCGTTTGTTCTTGGAGCATCACTTTCGTAGAGAAAAAAATATTTCATTGGAGGATCCTGACATACATGCATTGTAGATGCAAGTCTGTACAAATCGTGTCATTGGAAGATAGGATGGAACGACAATTTAAAGGAAATAAAATTGTAAAGATTTTAAAATTAAACCGTGCAATGCAGAACAAAATGAATCCGTAGACCCATCTGGGATAGAGGGAACAAGTTTTTTTACGAGGAGGTAACATGGAAATACACATGTATAGAAAGTTTCATAATGTTCTCAATTATGCATCTCTTGAAACAATGATAGGTAATCCCATAAAACTGCACCTTTTTCTAATTTTTCAACATCTTGTAAAGAACATACATTTCAAACTATAGAACAATGTTCAAGAAGTGATCTTGTAATAGTAATGTACAATTTATATAAAGTGTTTCTACTAATATTGTATTTCATCTTATTTAGGAAACCTAATCTTTGATAAACCTGTTTACCTCTATTGGCTTTATGTCATACAAGCAGAATTTTTAGCGAGTATTTAATTTTGGAATTATTGCCGAGGGTGCTGAGATCATTAAAATAGAATATCGTTAAAAATTAATTGCGCTTCATTTGTAATAGCTTATTTAGTGAGCATTTTAAAATCGCTAAAACTACATTCTTCTATAAATTATAACACCATGTTTTAACGTCAAATCGCTAAATTTACATCTCGCTAAAATTTGCATTTATACATGTTCAGTATGTCAATCAAAAGTTATCGCCAAAATTATTTTATTGATAAGATCAATCGAGAAGGTCTGGGTTAGAGAGTTAGAAATCAAAACATTCTACGAAATATCCTGTCACAGGTAATGTACCTGTGATATGGAAGCCCTATCTCTTCTATATCAAAAGTTATATGAAGACAAGGACAAAGTTAAAAAAAATCCAGAGAATCCTCTTAATCATCTGGTCACAAGTGATGTACATGTCAAATATGATAGCTATATATTTTTCTCAATCAAAAGGTATAAGGAAAAATGACAATTTTCAAAAGTAGGTCAACATTCATGGTCAAGATCAATTTTAACAATTTTTGGCATCTTCTCATTCAGAAGTTTTGAGCAAAGTTAAAGTTTTATGATAGACTTACAGACTGAAAGCCCGACAGACGGACATACGAATTAGATTTAATGTCTCTCCGCTTTCACGGAAGCGGAGGACTAAAATAATGTAAAAAGGTTCACCACCTATACACCAGTGGTGGATGCAGAGGAAAGTGCAATGTCTTTAATCCTCTCTTTGAAGTAACTTAAACTATATGCCTTGGGTTGATTGCAAACTCTTATGTAATTCACTAAAAAATATTACATGTGTTACATGTACATGATACCCCTCATTGAATTTGCAAAATATGGGGGCAGATCAATAGAGACAACTGCAGATAGTCCTGATTTTTTCCTTATTATTACCTCAAACTTTTTCGTGAAAAGCTAACATTCAGATTTTTAGTTTATATTATCAACTTGATATTTTGAATGATCATTTCGAGAATGATCATCAGTTTCGTCAAACGTGATAACATTTTATATCTGGTTCTAATTAAATATGTTCTTTGCATGTACATGTTCAAGAAGTTTAAATTGACAAATAAGCTGTTACAGTGTGGACAAAAAAACCAAACCAAACAATAAATATTCTACACGTAATGCATTTAAAATCAAAACATTTTTTTCTCTGTTTTAAGCATTTTGCGTTCAGGTATTGACAAAATCAAACAAAAAAACAGAATTTTAAATGATATTTATTAGAAAGAAGGTGAAAATGCAGCATATTTCTAGTATGTAGACGATCTAACATCAAAACAAAACTTATTTGAAAACATTTAGATTGAATATTGACAATACATTTTTACATTCATCGATAGTAAACGTTTATTTGCGGGGTAAATATCCATCAAAGACAATAACTGATACAGAATTTTTGACTTAAAACATCTTAAAGATACATGTCCATGTAGCAAAAATCGACGGGGTAACTTTCCTCTCAAAAATGACATTGGTAAAGTTTATATACGGTAAATTTAAAGCTTATGCAAAATTCTTAATTCTTGATGATAGCAGACTTTAAGTGCGGATATGTAATCGTGTTCCCCCCCCCCCACCAATTTTACTAGATACAGTATTTATGACTACAATGTAGCAACAAATTTAGATAGCAAAAGTCTTAAGAGTAAATTTCTTCTTAAGTATAATATTGATGAATAAAGTTTATACTGTAAACCTATCGGAAATGAAGCACGGATATATTGTTTGAACATTTTATTTTTAGTTATTCGCAGTGAAAGTAAAATGATAAAAAGGTTCATTAAATCATACAATTTTATCAAAGATTTAATTCAAAATACATTAATAATTGTATGATTTATGGATTAAAAAAGAATAAAAATTCAAATAAATCAATTCAATGATGATCCAGATGATTTTAAAACGATTTTGGCCGTTTTCGTTCAAATTTTAAATTTATTTTTTAAAGCTAATTATAAATGTATGTTATAAGTGACTCAAATTCGGTGACTTTATAATTGGAAAAAAGACTTTCATTTTGTAAACTAATACTATCTTGTTAAAGCAAATTGGATTTTCTTGTTGTTCCAATGCACTATAATTTGGTAAATCATTTTGTAATGAAATTGATCCGAATATAACAAGTAAGCCCATCGATAGTAAGTAATACTATTTGAACAGAAATACATTGGAATTATCAAGAGTTTTGTTTAAGAGCAATAAAACTTATAACACTGAAGTGAATAAGTAAAGAGCTTAGGGCTAGAACTCCTGTGGTGCAGAGATGTGGACTGTGTCCATGAATATTAGTAATGAGTATTTACCTGTATTTAAGGTCGGTGCCCTGTTGGGGTTCATAGGTCAACGGACAGAGCTACGGACAAAGCGTAGGTAAATAGTGATGGTAGGTTAGACGATGAAATGCATTTTCATATCCGGGACCATGGATACCTACTGAGCACAAAACACTCTGATTTGGTCAGAAAAGAGCATTCCCGGTCTTACTCTCAAATTATCACTTCTCTCTTCGTATTTTTTTTTTGTGGGGGGGGGGGGGGTCATTCTTTTGGACTTTTGCTTATTCATTTATTGGGAGTTTGGTCTTCAGCTCTATGTATTTTGGACCTACCCTTTGAACAATTATATTAACAGTGCATTGGTTTATACGGATCAAATTTCAAATTTCGGAAACGCTTACAAAAAACTATACGATCTCAGTAAACTTGTACATGCAAATTGGATTTATAAGCTTTTAAACACACAAAAGTGTACTCATTTGCTTACATCTCACCGTAATGCAAAGCTAAAGCAACCACATTGAAGAAAGTTAGATTTTGCAGGGTAAATCTAAATTTTCTTGAAATAGCATCAACGTGAGTATGGTAGCGTTTCCGGTTGGCAGATCTAAGATACCGGCAAATTTTAATGAAACTGACAATAAATAATCGATTATTTATTTCGTAAACTATCGTCACTGAATTATTCAAAACTTGATTTAAATAACAAAAAAAAAAATTATAACTTTGTCCATGTGGTTTCATTACCGATTAAAAAGCGGGAAGTGCAAATTATCTTCGTCAATCGCCGATTTCAAAATTGACGAAAGCTTCTAGAAGATATTGACATGTTTAGAGTAATCTACCTTCTGCTACATTGTTTTTATCAAGAAATATTTTTGTAATTAATGTAATTACCGGCTTATTTGATTAAATAGTTTTACATCAAATGATGTTATATAAATTAAAAAGAAAAACGATAAAAACAATAGTTTGGGAAAAACGAGCAAAGTATGCTTGGACATTATTAGAAACTTGTTGTTTCCGGGAAAGCCACTAATACGTATTTATACGAAATTTGTATCCAAAGTACATCTGTAATTGGCATTCTCACAGCTAGAAATGTCAAGAATTTTTGATGAGTTAATCACTGAATGATCAGTGTATATATTATAAGTATAGGAAATATAATTATATTCCGAAAGACAATTATAATATACGAGGGTTGTCCTGTAAAATCGTGGACAAAGCGTTTTTCTCGAAAAGTAATGGGCGCACTAAACTGAAAATTTCAGTAAATATTTACATATCATATTTAAGTGCATCATAAGTTTTTTGATAAAATATAGGCAAAAGATTTTATTTTGCTTAAATGTGCACGAGGTATTGTCCTACGGCGCACGGTAAAAAAACAACAAAGGTTTAATAAAGAATACACTAGTTTGAATTCAAAATAAAAGTTTTAAATACATAAGATTGGGATTCAAATTATCCTATTTCAATTCCACAATCAATTTTGTAGTCTTTGTAAAAAAAAATAAGGTATTTGCTTAATTTTTGGCAGTTTTCAAGCATTCGAAATGGGAAAGTGGTAAACACAACACACGAATAATGGCGACGATTTATGACGTTACGGCGCACCGGAGAACAGTTCAGTCTTATCTCTATGCTGAAATGACACCTTTAGATACTTGAAATGACCATAGAAGAAAAAATATTATAAAGATATCACCATATCTTAAGTATACAAATGAAATAGGAGTTTTCTTAGCGAAGTTTTTTTTTTCTGATCGAGTCCCTGGGGAGTACAAAGCATACGGACAAACTCCTAATGTAACAAACAAAGGACGCCATCATAGTAAACCGCCGACATGAGATTTTCTTTTGGTTGAATGATGGTGAGAATATTGTCCTTAACTTACTTATAAATCTTCAGAAGATCGCATGAGGGTGCCAGTTGGTTCTTCGGCTGTTTATGGAGACATAAGAATGTGTATCAATGAAATTCCTAAATTCAAGTCGGACTCATCCAACTTCATGTTCAGCAAAGATAAAACGTGACGCTGTTTTAGACACTTTGAAGTTACAATCCATGCACCGTAAGGTGATAAAATACATGGTATAAAATCCCATTATTTGTTTATTTATGCATATATTTATCTGAAAATTGCTGTGTATATTACTAAAATATGTACTAAATAATAGTGAAAATTTCAGAACGCAGTGATGTTTATTTTTCACACTAGAAAACTTGTCCACGTTTTTACGGTACAACCCTCGTTCAAGTATATGTTGATCATGTATATTTTTCTTAAGAGTTTATACCGTTCATGGTAGCTCAGTCGGTAGAGCGCTCGATCCGTGATCAGGAGGTCGTGAGTTCGTATCTCGACCGCGACTAGCCTAGTCGTTAAAATGGGTAGCAACTGTTCTTCGCCATACGCTCGGCACTTTGGAGTGAAAGTTGCGGGTCCTCCGGCTGATACCTTATAAATCGAGACCCTGTGTCAGCGGCAGGCGTTGGCACGATAAAGATCCCTCACTGCTCAATGGCCCTAAGTGTCGAGTAAAGGTCATAATTTGAAGCCCTTCACCGGCATACGGTGACGTCTCCATATGAATGAAAAATTCTCGAGAGGGACGTTAAACAATATACAATCAATCGATCAATCAATCTTACAACAGAAGATACTGAATTGTCCTTATTCAGGACGAACAGACATCCAATGCTAATAGAGACTTACACTATCTTAAAATCTTACCAGGTAAGCCTCAAGGGGTTGACTTTCCTCTAAATAGTTAGTCACACAATAATACAATACAACTTATTTATTATGACAAGCCTGTGTTGTCAAGCACTCCAACCAGGATTGTTAAATAGTTATGGCAAGCCTCAATATTTGGAAGTCCACCCAACTAACCGTTTCTCCTGAAATTCAGTCTTCTTCCCTCTGCTGCTTGGACTAAAAGAACCCTGTAGCTTAGCTGCGTTTCCTTATATACCTTAGTTTAATGTCACCTGATTAGCTTCAGCCAATCACAGATCCTCAAGGACCGACTTGCATAACTGGAATTCACAAACCCATGATTTGTTATATATGTACCCTTATCGATAAGTAAAAAGGTTTTTTACATATCAATACGGTACATTAATGTAACTATTCATAAACCAAAATCCGAGTACCCGTGTTAAAATAAGCTTTTGCTCCCACTCCTTCCGACCCCTCCCCGTGAATAGGCCAAGTAATTTATACAAAAGTCTTTTTAAAGAAAAAAAGATGGCTTTATTAAAGCACAAAACTTTACACCTTTTTTGAACAATACCGTATCGTAAGTTTTCTCTTTTATTGCAAGCAAGTTAATTACAAAGTACAATTCCTACACGTCGATCGGGTTCGTTGCAACGATGGACTTAAAGTCGTGATTGACACTACGATCGTAAGAAAGACAATATTGATGTCGGTCCGGTGCCATTGGGTGAACTGTAATTTTTGTAAATACAAAAATTCAAGTGTGATACACCCTATATAAGTTAGGGAAGGGTCATATTTGTATATATTTGCAGGCCAATCATTTTAACTCATCATTTTAAAAAGAAAAATTATTTGTTATTGATATCAATATTTAACAAGAGAATCAACCAGGTATGACCCCTCAACACGTTACACATACATGTATATAATTATACACCAGAACATTGATTGATTGATTGTATGTTGTTTAACGTCCCTCTCGAGACTTTTTTACTCATATGGAGACCAGAACACAAGTACCTGTACACCAAAACACAAGTACCTGTGAATTTTTACCCCCCGCCAAGCCCCCTAAAAGTCAATCTCTTTGTACATTGTGTATATTTAAATTTTCAAGAAAATGAAATAAGAATATCTGAAGTACAATAACCATAACATTGAAACGCCAATTCAAAAAAGATTTTTTCAAGTTTTCAAAAAAAAAGTTGATGGGGATGGTGACGTCTACATCAAGTGGGATTTTGAACAAAATATTTCTTCCCTCTATAAGCCTGTGGTCTGTCAGTAAAATCTACACTGAATTTTCAACTACAATAAACTTTCTGCTGTAAATGGTTTCTTTACATAAATGCAATTTCCCGCGCTTGCGCGGTAGTTTGTGTAGCAATTTTATAAATTCACTGTATATGTTGTGTCTAATAACACCTTTTACATCCTTAATCCACACTTTTTCCATTAAGTTCGTTTACTCTGATTTATTTATATACATGTAGTGGGCTTCAAAAACGCAATGAATGTTTAAAACACATCTAAGGAAGTCAAAACATTACCTTTTTTTTCGTACATATAATTTACCTATCATAATTATCAATACTCATATGTACAATTTGGAAATACATGCGTGCTTATGGCGATTCGCTTGACTGCATAAATATTTGTATCAAAAGAAGGGAGTCATAAAATAACATTATAAGATCAGGGTTCACCACATTTGAATATTTAACAGTGGAGGAAGCTGCTCGAAGGCGAAATATGGCTGAAAACACTAATGCATCTTAGACTTCCAAATCTTCATTTTACAATTTTCAAACTTACCTATATCGTGCAACACAAAACAATGAAATAACTTTTTCAAAGTTTAGAAAAATAATAAAATTGAAAAGGACTTATCCTGTATCTCAATTCACAAATGTACCAAAATTTGCCCTAATTAGTAGTAAGCTTTGGAAGGAACTTACAAAAAAAAATGTTGATACAGGTAGCCAGTAACCATGTCATTAGATTATATGTATATAAGAATTGTAGCCTATTGTATGAAATTTTCTGTTTCAATATGACTAAAATTGATGAATGGGTAGTTTTTTTTTTAAGTTAACATGGTCGAGATGTAACGGTGTCCAAACCCCGGTGCCCGTGACCAGGTCGCTTTCTCTTTCGGTCGGGTCCTCGTTGGCAGAGGCGCACCGAGAGAGCCTTGGGTCGTCGCAGCCGAACAGGCTCCGCCGCCTTAAGTTCAGACGAGGTCGACCCGGACTTTGACGGGGAAGGTCGCAAAACACCGCTCGGCATCGTCGGTCATTGTTCCGATGTTGTAAGCGCCCGGGTATGTACTTTTCACGTATACAAAATCTTAATTTTGACGATGAAGGGGTCGGAAGAAGGCAAAGTCTCTAGGCTTTTCTTTCCTCGGTCGCGTCAGGCGTACCTCGTTGAGCGCCTCAATTGGCCGAATCACTTTTGGCATCTATTGACAACTCTAAGTGGTGGATCACTCGGCTCGGGGGTCGATAAAGAGCGCAGGCAGCTGCGTGAATTAATGTGAATTGCAGGACACATTGAACATCGACATCTTGAACGCACATGGCGGCCTCGGGTAACTCCCGAGGCCACGTCTGTTTGATGGGTAGGTGAAACTATCAATCGGACTTGGTTTTCCAAGTCCGCCTTGGGCCGTCGCAGCCGAACAGGCTCCGTCGCCTTAAATGCAGACCGACGCAGGCTCATAGGCGTCGCTGGTCTCACTGCCTTTGATATTTCCCCATCGCAGAGCTTCTCGAACGTCTGCTCGGGCGGATGGCGAGAGGTCGGGGAGGGCGTTGACGGCAACGCGGTCTGGCCATTTACGCGGGCGACTTAGCCGGCGGCGGGTTTTGTGTGTCACGAAGTGCCCTCACACCAAACCCAACCAATCGCTTTGTCCTTGCGGTGCAAGTACGGACGGCGATCGAGGGGAGAGAGAAGGGCGGAGGGAATCGGGCACCATCATATTGATGGAACGTAATATTTTTTTTAAAAAAATCGGGGTCTTTAGAGGTCGCGAATAGTGCGCATGGACCATGGTTAAAATGATGAAAACTCTGATATAAAGAGTTTGGATTAAAATGATTATTTTTTAACAAAAAAAAAAAAAAACAAGTCAAAAATTAGTAAAAATTTTATGTAACACAAATAAAGAGGTTATTGTCCTCTTTTGACATCTTAAATATCGCTTACTATATAGACAACGAAAATACACGAAGAAAACCTTAACAAGTAGGTGTCAAAACTCAACAGAAAAAGTGACGTCGTCCGTCGGCACGGGGCATCGTCCGGTCAAAAAAATTTAGATTTATAACGGTTGAAACGATGTGAGAGACAACATATTTGTTAAAACAACTCAAAATCATTGAAATATATTGAAGGTGTCGATTAGGGATTCGTATATACGATTTTTCAACATTGTGTACAAATTTAAAGACCCTACAAGAATTTAAAAACACATATTATTAACTGTAAATGAAGATTTCTATTCATGACGTTGTTATAAATTTAGCGCAGCGTTCGGACTGGGCTGTTCAGTTTGGGTATACAAACTGTTAATTTAGATGACGCTGGTAAGTTTGTGTGCATTGTTTTGAATTTTAAAAATTAATGTATTATAATCTATACTTAAAGATGATTGCTAGCAATTGGAAGTGCGTTGCGCCCTAAAAAGAAATGTAGTGTGTGTACATGAATATGACTTTGTGTTAAATCAATATCCAAATGTCTGACGTTATAATGAAATTAGCGTAACGTCAGACTGGTCTGTGCGCACAATCTGCTATCTTTAAAGACCCCGATTTCTACAAAAATATTAAGTTTCATCAATAAATATTAAATCATACTGACTTATTTTTCATGAGAAATATTTTGATATACAATAGATGCATATAGAACCATTTATTTTAGCAAAACCGTCATTGTCCACGAACTTTTCGGACAGCCCTCCTATATGTCATAAATATAAGTTTTTAAAAAGTCCCTATATACTTTATTTTAAGGGTAGTTAGGATTGAGTCTGTTTTTCATTTCTCATCAGATATTCATTAATTTAGGATTTCATCAAAGTTATTGCATAAACTGCTCTCCAGAACTTATTCAGTGTCCGCATATGAATTACGGAGCCAAAATGTCTCATATATTGTTAAAAGTTCTTAAAAAGAAGTGATTTTGTTTTAATAGTAGATGAATTACAGATTCAAGTGACAGAACGATTTTTTTTATTTCACTCCCATATATTTTGATAGAACATCAGTATTGTCATGTTACAAAGATTCTTTGATATTAGCACGTGAAGTTAATTCCGTATAAGCGTCAAAAACACGTAGAAAGTTGGGGGGGGGCTTATAGCACCGCTCCCCCTTTTTTGCCAAAAACCTTCATAAAGGCATTGAACATTGAGGTGTTCGTAGTTTTAACACCCATCCCCCATTTCAACACGCACACGTTGCAGTGTATTTAAAGAAGAGGAAGTGTAGAATGTTTTCAGCGATTCTGAGAGAAGTTTGGTAAAACGTTTTACTTTGATTATATAACGTTTTTATGGTTATAATAATTAGTGGATTTATTTGAATTAAGTAATTTACATCTAATTTTTTTTTTTCATTTTATCCATTTTTGAAGCCCTTAGCATCAATTTTGAAAGTGGGGGCCAGCAAGAGAATTTTTCCCTTACCTGAAAAAGTTGTCAAACAATGAAAAGTTGCCAAAACTCCGAAATTCTTTTTCCAGGGGGTGGGGGTGTTAAAGGCATTTTTTTTTCAATGCCAATTTATTTTTTTTTTTTGGCATTCGTTATTACATTTCCTTGACATCACTTTACTTCAGTTATCATTTTCAATAGTAAAAGTAATGTTAACACCCGTTGCTACATGTACCTGCCTCAATGGTCACTATTTATCAATGCCAATTTTATTTTTTTGCGTACATTAACTACATTTTCTTGACATCACTCACTTCAGTTACCAGTGGAGAGGGAGGGGGCAACCTTTCAATGATCGTTTACAATGGTAAAAGTAATTTTGAGGGGAAAAGTGGAGAGCCAGGACCCTTCTGCTACCCCCTCCCACTGTTGCTACGTGCTTCAATCGTCACTATTTATCATGTATTACATGTAAAAACAGTGCACATTTCAAATGTTCAGAAAATGTCTAAAATTACGGAAAAGCGGCGATATCTTAAATGACAATATAATAAATGGTGATTTAACTTCAAACATATTTATTTTTTATTAAACATTTCTCTTAGACTTTTCTATTCTCCAACAGTTTGTATACCGTAGGATCAAAAGATAAAAAAATGAGAATTTTAAAATCCGTTTTCATGGCGTTTTCAATTTACTACAAGAAATTAAGTTATACTCAGATATGATAGATTGACACTTTGTGTTTGTGTTCAGCTTACTCTGTCCCCTATTTTCATTTAAAAGGTGTTACATGTATCCACGATTTTTCCAGTCAACCGTTATGTATATAAAGTTTACAAGTAAATTAATATATAAAAAAGCAATCCATTTTATCAAAAATTCTTTAAAAATTATATAAATATTTGCCTAAAAATGGCCTATACTTGTGATTTTTTTTCCATGACCCCACGTGTGTTATTTTTATACAAAACGTCAACGTTATGAGGATAAAGCATAAAACGTCAACGTAATGACGTGACAGCATTGATTCAAAAAACAATGCTCAATTAAAACGGCTGTAAAAAGAAAATAATAAAAGATATTCGTAAAAAAGATAAAATGTTTTATTACAACATACTAATCTTAGAGTATCATGTGAGAAAATTAGATTTATTTTTATGACTAGGCTGATTTTTGCACTTCGTTTACTTAACGTTTTAGAGTTCATGTTTGTCATG
Organism: Saccostrea cuccullata; assembly: GCF_032062105.1. Classification (NCBI taxonomy): domain Eukaryota; kingdom Metazoa; phylum Mollusca; class Bivalvia; order Ostreida; family Ostreidae; genus Saccostrea; species Saccostrea cuccullata. The sequence continues at coordinate 12,598 of NW_026941186.1, forward strand.
GAATATAAATTTTTAAACGTGTTTTTCCTAGGTTTATTAGTGAGCGTAAAAGCAGCAGTTACCGAGTGTTGATTTTAAGGGGAACCGTTACAAATGTTCCCCCAAAAACTAAACAAATCATTTTTTAGTCCTTTTTTCTTACAAACTTCATTAAATTAATCAATTCTTTTGTGTTATGAATCTTTATTTTGCTCATCGAAAAACACCGCCAATATAGTCTATTGAAAATTAGTTAGATTTCATAGTGCGTGCATGCCGATATCTTCTTGATATTTCACATGTTGCAGGTGATATTGACTGTCATTTCACAATTTCATACCAAAGCGCTTGTGTTTCGCAGGGCATATGTTTACAAATTAAAAAAAAGGACAAAAATCATTATTTATCATTTATTTCTAAGGGGATTAGAATAAAACAGTTTATTTCCTACCAATTTTCATTTTATTGATTTTTATAAAATTCAAAGTCTTTGGAAGTCTAAAAAAGGTCTTATAAAAGTTTACATTTTTACCCTTTAAAGGAAAAAAATAATACAGTTTTAGACAAATAAGATTTACTTTAATCCAACCCTAGATACCAATGCTTATTTGCATGATATGGAATAAGAAATGATTTGTGGTGTCAGGCAAGAGCTTTTTACACTATGTGTTATAGATTACATGAAGGAAACGGAAGACAAAAAATACCGAATATAAAAATCATGACGATTTCTCTGAATGCGTGGATACCTATTGTTTTTTTCCCTAAAATATATTTGATATTCAATTTGCAATTATAAAATGCATTGCTGATCTTCCAGTTCGCGTTTTCTGTAACATATTGGAGGTTTCACAATTTCCCCTATATAATATAATACTTTTATTTTATACTTTAACGAAATAGTGTGGATAAATTTACATAACTTTGTGGATTCAGAGATACTTTTATGAGTATTTCTAATTACTTAACTGCTTATTCTATAAGCCTGAGGATCGGACTACCTGAAACACAACCTTCAGCTTTTTGGTTATTTGAATATTCATTTTTGAATCCTTTAGCATAAAATATTTCTCACGAAATTCCAACGGAATTTGTATTTTCATTCGGTGATTCATTAACATTTGTGCATCTAGTCGTACGTTGTTTGAGCGTGTGTCTGTTGTTGTTTTAATGAGTGGCTGTAGCAAGAAAAACCTCCAGAGTTCAAAACCTGCACACAAAAGAGAGCCCACTTTTTAAAAATACATCAGAAATAATCTCCCTATTTCATAGATAATGCTCAAAGAGTGGTTGGAGTATAATACTTCAAATGTTATTGCTATACAAAAATTACCTGTTAATGGGAAACTTTCTTGCAAATTCCAAAACATAAAAGTGAATATCTGGATTTCACAAAAGAAAACTAGAACTGAAACATCTTCGTGTATTCGATAAATGGCATTGTCAAAGACCCGATTCTGCAGGTCTTTTTTTTTCAAAGTTTACTTCATTATCCGTGGTTGTTGGGTTGTAAAATGAATGAATTGTCAAGAATATAATAGAACTACATTTTACGCATGAGCAATAAATATATTGAATGTTGCAATGCGGATTGATAAGATTAAAGTTATTGTTCATATTTATCGAGAATTCCTACTACTTATAAAGACTGAATTTTAAGAAAAACCAGAACTGAATGAACAGTTCCAGGAAGTCATCCAAGCGGAACGAGACCTTACCTGTAGGTGTACAATAAGTTAACGATGAAAGTGTTCCACAGTGGTGAAATGTTTAATGTTTCGTCAAAGGTCAACATGTTCAAAAATTTACTTTAACAATAGTCCCAACACTATGTGAGGTATAAAGTTAAATCTTTTAGAGTTTATAAATTTTACCTTGATTAACAGATAGAAAGTATCACTTGATAAAAAGAATACTTGGAATTATAATAATTGAGAAAAAAAAATTATTTTACTAAAGCATATATTTTCAAAAAATACACCTAATTAATTCTGTGCTCTTAGTGAAAACCATCACTGCAGAAACAAAACATCTTTATCAATGAAGGGCAAGTTGGACTTGGGTAGCCTATTGAAAGTTGTTTTCCCTGTTTATTTTGTCCAAATGTTTAGACTTGAAAGTAAAATTACATTGCAAATGGCGAATTCTATAGTGGTCTTGTCTTTATACATATCATGCTTTCAAAAACAGCCTTTCAGAGACCATCCACGTCCAACTTGCCTTTCAATGATAAACATATATTATTCTACAGTGTTGGTTTTCACAGAAAGGACAGTTTTAAGCAGGTGCATTTTTCTTTAAATATGCACATTTTCTGATACAAATTTTCTAAAAAAATATCTTTTTTTTTAAATATTTGTTATCAAGTGATACCTTATGTCTATTAATCAATGATATATTTATAAACTGTAAACCTTTCGATTTTATACCACAGATTGTGTTGGAGATATTGTAAAAATAATTTTTTTAGAGATGTTGACCTTTGACGAAACCATAAGTAACTTATTCTGTCAGATATTAGACTCTCTTCGGCGCTAACTCGCCATGGGTCGTCCTCCATGGCACTTGATCCCACCTCTGATGTTTCAGAGGTCTGTGTTTGCTCTGCTCTTATTTTGTATATTGTTTAATGGACGTTGAAATTGAATACTGTTCGTTATCTCCATATCCTTCTTCTGACATAATAGACAGTTTTCTACATATAACCATTACTTATTTAGTGCCCGCCAGGTGAGAATATCTATCTTGTGTAAAATGCACGAAAGCCCGATATTATAAATAGGAGAAAAAAGTATAGGATATAATGTAGATTGGGAATAAAGATGTTTAATTCTTTATGAAACTTTGTGTAAAAAAATAATAAATTTTGATTATAATTTGGTACAGTAAAGAATAAATATTGATGATAATACATACACAAGTGAATATACGGAGATGCATCCACAATTTGAATGATATTACACCTGTTGACATTTTCAGAAAGTCGAATCTCAAATATGATTTCAATTCCTCTTTATGAATATTAGATATTCTTAAGGAAATGGCGTGATCATATTGTTTATTCTCCATTGAGAATATGTATATGATTCACCTATGAGGATAGCTGGGTAAATATTGTTTATTTCCGTGTAAATAAGTAATTAACTTTAATGGGTATTTCATAATGATGTGGTTACATGAAATAAAGAAATAAACATTAAAATGTTAGAATCCCTTTCATATGAAAAGTAAGCACATAAAATTAATGAAAATTATGATTTCTTTTTTATCAATAGGGAGAAAAAAATGCTGTTTATTCTTTGTTAATTAATTCTTTTTTTTTTGATTATCTTTTGTTTGTTTGTTTGTTTTGTTTTTTTTTTTTTGGGGGGGGGGGGGGGGGGAGGGGGGTTAAGGTCTTGAATTGCACATTAGTATTACTCCGAAAAATATCCTGTCCATCCTCCACTCGTGAGAAAAAGATGTGTTCCCGTGTTTTGTAATACATGTTAATGTTAAGAAATATTATTGATTTAACCATTGAATGATGATTTCTTCATCTTAAAAGTTTTGGAGAGAAAAAAATAATAAATACATGTGGGTTAAAAAATGTATATGAAAACAATTACATGTATATGTAGGTTAGAGATAAGTTGCAACAATGAAGGTTCGTCCCGTGTTTTAAAATCCCAGCCTGTTAATTTAAAAGAAAAAAGAGATTATATTTTAATTGTCCCACAAACTAAAAATTGTTTATTAATTACACCCCCTTCTTTATAATGAGAGAGTTTCAATTATAACAGTTGCAAAATGTAAAAGTTCCATCTTATTTTTAAATTTAAAAAAATGGTAGAAAGGGGGTAATTTGTTTAATTGAAGGAATTTGTTCTATTTAAAGGATAGGTGATATAGGTAGAAAGAGTGGAATTATTTTTTCTTGGAGCATCACTTTTGTAGAAAAAAAATATTTCATGGGAGAATCCTGACATGCATGTATTGTAGATCCTAGTCTGTACAAATCGTGACATTTGAAGATAGGATGGAAGCACAATTTAAAGGGAATAAAATTGTAAAGATTTTAAAATTAAACCGTCAAATGCAAAGCAAAATGAATCCGTAGAACCATGTGGGATAGCGGGAGCAAGTTTTTACGAGGAGGTAACTTGGAAATAAAATATGTATTGAAAGTTTCAAAATGTTCTCAATTTACCAAAGGTCATGTTTTATTCTCTTAAAACTGGTAGGCTTCACACAGTATGTCAGGTATGATTAGAATATGAATACATTTTAACAAAACTGAGAACAAGATTAATTTTGAAACACTGATTCCCCCATACATGGCAGCTTATGCCACGACTCCCACGAGGTATCCAAGCAAGGTCTTGTCACAAAGAAAACACCTGTGAAATATGAAAATTTATTCCAAACATAAAAGTTGTGGTTATTGTTAAAGTTTTTTTAAGTCAGTCGATGTCTAAGGTCAAGGTCAAATGGATAAAAATATTTATACCCATTAAAAGAACATAATAGTATAACTGACTTTCCGAATATGCTGATAAGCAATGTGATAATAAGAATTGATTCCACAATATATAGCATATAAGGCCATTCAAAAAAATTGGTTGCCTTCCCCCCAACAGACTGACTAAAATTCAAAACCTTTTTTACATTGCAAGACAGGATGTTTTTTATCATCTTATCTCGTCAACAAATATTTTGAAATTGTCTGGGAAAAAGGTCTTTCAAACTACTTACCGACTTAATAATTTTACCTTGAGTTGGGAGAGGGCAAACAAGCATTGTAATCAAGATTGTCTTGCCAACTTGTTTTGACATTATATTGTCTGACTTACTTTCATGTTTTCATAAGATACTTTCATATTATTTATTAGATATGACTTTGCCCTTTTTCTTGAATTATACATTTAAAAAAAAATAACCAGAAAACAATTGATTTGAATTTGAACATGTTTTAGTGAATAAATCAAAAGGATTGGAAACAATTACAGGCCATTATATGATTTGTAAGAATTGTGGGAAACTCACTTGTATTATTTCATATTTAGAATAAAAGAACTAGAAGCCTGATTTGTTTCCATGGCAACATATTAATTTACCTGTCACTGAGTTAATGTTATATTCATATTACATAACAATTTCTTCAATTTGATAAAACATGTTCTTAGATGATCTTCTCTGTTATTTGTGATTAATGGGGGGTGGGGGGTGGGGGGGGGGGTCATGCAATAATTTCTAGAAAGCTGTATATTTACCCATATATAGTTTATTTAATGATACATGGTTTGAAATATATATCTGTAGTCAAAATAGTGAAAAATATCATTGAGTATGACTAGAAAAGTCAATTTTGGCAAATTGCCAATTTTCATGCAATAATTTATAGAAAGTTTTTGATTTACTCATTTATATTTTTTTATTCTCATAAAACCTTAGAATATATAGTTTATTTAATGTTACATGGTTTTAAATATGTCAGTTGTCAAAATGGTGAAAAAATTTCATTGAATATGACTAAAAAAGACAAATTTGGCAAATTGCCAATTTGCTAACAGCTTTAATTCTGCGATGAAAATTCGCTTAATCTCCGTTCAAATATCTTGACTGAAATTCATTTCTCAGATTTAAGTAATATGAGCTCAGAGGATATAATTTTCATGTGAATTTACATCTACTTATTGAATGTGCACCTTGTTAACATCCTTGTTACCATGGCAACCGAATTGAAAAGTTAGACTTTAACATCATATTTATTAAAGATATACCAATTGTAGTAAATGGTGTGAAATTCAGCTAAATCGGAGACATGTCATGTCCACGACCCTATTTAAAATTTTGATTTTGATATAGAATTGATATTAAGTACATGTAGGACTTCTATTATATATTTTTATACACATCTACAGTGTATTTGATAAAATATTTATTTCATGCATATGCAATTGCAACAATTAAAAGCAAATTTTAAGCTTAATAAAATATCTTAAATTCTCAGGCAATTTTTTATTTTAATTTATAATTTGTCTGGAATGAAAAAAAAAACAACAATCGAATTAAAAACCGTTACAGTAACACATATAATAATGTATAAAAAATGTATCTTACTAAAAAAAAAATAATTGGTAAAAGATTTTTGTTAAATGATAATAAAAGTACTTATAACAACCAATAGGTGATAATATTTGGGAAACTTCTGAATTTTCTTACTGTGAAATAAAAAGTTCAAATAGCCATCGTCTGTAATTAAGTATATCATGAGGAAAGGAATTTGACCGGAAAGTGAATGATCTAAAAATAGTAATTTGATATGAGAACAAATAATCAATAACATTATTTTGACAATAACTATAACTGTAGTGTCCAAAGGAATGCGTGTGATAGTGCTTAAAGACTTAACTAAGTCTGAAAATCTTGGCTTTTTGGCTAGTAGCATATAGATAATGCAAAGAAGTGAAAAAGAGGTAAAATAAATAAATAAAAGAGAAAAATCAATGGATAGTAATAATGCAATATAATTTACCATCAAATTAAAATACAAATAAATACAAATCCCTAACCCCTCAAAGCTAAGATGAACTTTAATAAAATAATTATATATTGTATTATTATTATTGTTATTTTTCGAGAAAAACGTTTTCCATGATTTTAACAGACAACACTCGTACAATGTATACTGCTCGAGAAAAAAAATAAAGACAAACTAACAAAATATTTTCTGCCTCTATTTTTCCCGTCATCTCAAGTCGAAGTCTTAATCTGTATATGTAGCGCTCTCCAGAATGGGAGAGGATCGTACATTTTGGCTGTGGTTTGCGATGATGCTATTTTTCATACGTAGTATTATAATATGCAATGACCCTGAAAGTAATCGCATAATACATACAAAAGCTTTTTAACCACACAAAGAGGACTGTTCTAAATTCAGCCCACTAAAATCGCATTAAAATCCGAATAGTAGTAGTATTAAATGCACGTGAATTAAAGTACCATTTTTTGTACACTTTTTAAAGGGTTAATTTTATCAGAAGCACGATAGAGTTTCAAAATAGGAATGAAATATGTGGGTAACTTTCGTCCGTTACATTCTTTGTAATTATAGATTTAACTAGAAAAGAAACTCGTTGCGAGCAACGAGAGGTCTTCCGTCCGATTCTGAAAAAAAACCCGAAAAACCGAGCTGAAAAAGTGATAAAACTTTTTATGGAAACAAAGGAGATTGAACCCGGGTCGCCAGCATGGAAATACAAAGCGCTTACTGTTACGCTATTGGGACCACATCTCTAAATCTACTTGTATATTACTTCTGAAACAATTTATCTGTCTTAGAATAATGAAAGGCGGTCACTTTTTATAATTTTGCGTTAAACGCCACGAGTAAATCTTTGCGCCAAACTTGCTCAAGATGATCACATCGGAATTTGATACTTGAGTTTTAACAGTAATTTTTAGGATAGATGATCTAATAGTGATGAACAGATACTGTTTTCTTTCCTTTATTCGATATGTATTAAACTTTTTATTCCATGCAAAACCATATACAGACATGCCATTATTATATATTTCTGCACTTTTGTCGCCATTTATCTACTACTGAGGTCGGCCATGATACATTATTTCGTGCCAAACGTCACAAGTATTCCTTTGAAATGTTTGATCTATTTAATGGATCTGATAGCTTCAATGAAAATTATAACCGGAATTTCGAGCGTAAGAAAGTATATTTATCACATTATACAAATATAATATCGTATACGGCCAAGTAACACTAAAGCTGTGAATTCGGTAAGATTTTATACGAATTTTGTATCCTGTTTACCTCCAAAGTGGAGATGAGTTACACGTTCATGAAAAGACTAGAATGTTTCACTGAAAAAAAAAAAAATCACTCGCCCTCCGACGGTCAAGGAATCTGATACTCTTCATGTTCAATAACTTGCACTTATTACAAGAATATTTATATAACCTTTAATAAACAATCTTTTTAAAAAAAGTTTTCTTATTTTTGTCTTTTCTATTCATTTAATATGTCATAAGCCTGCGAGGTAAAATAAACAGAAGTCAAGTAATACTTCAGAAACATAGTGAATATTAAGTCAGGCAAGTTTCTTGAAACGCTACTACTTATAACCATGGTTTAGGATAAGTTTTCCCTGGTGCAAAACAAAAGACTGTAGTCATCGTATTTCCACTTGTAGTCATTTTGTATTCTACTATTAGATGCAGACAAAAGCAATTTCAATAGAAGTTTGAGGAAACCTCATATTAGAACTATACGCAATGCAACGTAATTGCGATGTAGCAATCTAAAGAATCCTTTACATTTCATAAATCTTTTTTGGTAGAAGTTTCGTTCGTCTAAACGCTCAGCTGACCTTCTAGAACCCGAAATGCTTAATGGCGGAGTTTACGGAGACCGCCGCCATCTTGGACACGCTTCAGGTTTTTAAATGCGAATATCTAGTGTGTGGATTGATCAATTCTTAAATAAATTATATATTTGGCCTTTCCAGTAGAATCTTAATTACCATTAATGATATCAAAGAAAAATATTGAAAAACAAAAAAAAAGTTGAAAAAGTGCACATTTTGAATTCACTTCCTGTAGCGACCGGAAGTACTGACGACGCAAACGAAGGCAAAATTGCACATCTATGATTCATGGTCTATCATCTCTAACAAGTCTCCAGTTAATATCTTGAGCTGTTTTCGAGAACATTCGAAGACAAAATTGCATTTTAAAATCAGGAAATTGCCAATAACTTGGCACTGTAGCGAATTTTCCAACAAACGGAATTTTATATAAAATTCATCCAATGACCTATAATTCCTGAAATTTTCAATGAAATCCACCGAATAGTTTACGAGAAATCGCCTGCACAAAATTTTGTCTAAAAAAAAAAGAATAATAATTATAACTAGAAACGATCTCGTTGCGAGCAACGACAGGTCTTCCGTCCGATTTGGACAAAAAAGTAAAATTAACCTAAAAAGGGGATTAATTTTTTTTTGTGACAATGGGGATTGAACCCAATGGGAAAAAACCAACTCACTTTTTATTTCTATCTCTAGCGCACACCACTACGCTATTGGGACTACTACTCTTAATGTTCCTGTATATATACTTCTACAATAGTACACCTGTTTAAGAATCATAAAAGGCGGGCAATTATTCATAATTTTGCGCCAAACGCCACGTGTAAATCTTCGCGACTTTTCTTTGGAATGTTCCATTAAATGGGTGTGATATTAAGACCGTTATTACAGTGAAATTAAAAAGAAGAACGTTCCTAAATCCTAAAATTCGAGGTTTAGAAATTATATTTTGCATTCTACACATTCTATATCGTATATAGGTAAGTTAAACTAAAGCAATGCAATTGCTATAATTTAAAACCCTCTTTTGAATTTCCCGTTTATCCCCAGAGTGAACTATCCCTATTAGTTACACTTTCATGAAAAGGTTGAAATGGTTCGACGAAAACATGTATCGCCCTACGACGGTCAAGAAACCGGATACCATTTATGTTTAATAACTTGGATCGTATCGATCTTTGAGAAAAGAATGTTAATTCAAATCACTAGTACATTAAACGATCTTTTTAAAAATATTTTTCTTATTTTGGTCTTTTCTATTTGTTTAATATGACACAAGTGTGCATGGGGTAACAATGTTTACGTTTTATACTTACTATATAGATCGGTATTGTTTCTTAAAAAAACTTTTACTCAAACTAAGATTTAAGATCTGTTTTCCGTGGTTCAAAGGATAGTAGATATCTATTTCATTTCTACATTTAGTCTATTCTTTTTCTACTTTGATAACCAGCCAAAACCAATTATAGAAGACGTTTGAGAAGACCCTGGAATATATCTTTAGTTTGACACAGAATTGTAACGTAATTACTTCGTGACAATCAACGTACTCATTTACATTCCATTCATCCTTATGTAACTTTCATTTAAGCAAACGCTCAGCTGCCTCTTTAACCCCCTACTCGCGAAATGGCGGAGTTGACAGAGACAGCCGCCATCTTGGGCCCGCTTCAGATTTTCAAATGTTAATATCTAGAGTTTTAATTTATTAATATTCAAACAAATTATATGGTAAGCATCAATAGAAAGGTTTCTATTAATATTCCAAAAATAAATGAAAAATATTGAAAAACAAAAAAGTTAGGAAATATGATTTTTTTCATTCGCTTGTCGTAACGACCGGAAGTACTGACGACGAACGAAAGGTCGCGTCCTGGAAGGGGAATATCACGATCTATAATCCCTGAAAGTTTCACATTGATATCTTTTACCGTTCTTGAGTTTAACCGCGGACAAAATGTCATTTTAAAATCAGGAAATGTCCCGTAACTTGGCACCAAAAGGGAATTTTCAAAAAATCGCTCAGATAGATCAAGTTCATGTTACGACACATCTTTTATGATAATTTCATGTAATTCCATCCAGTAGTCTTCGAGAAATCGCGTGCACAAAATTTTGGAAAAAAAATAAAAAGAATAATAAGAAACAGTAGAATAACTATAAGGTCTTCCGTGAAGACGAAAGACCTTAATAAGAAACAATAGAATCACTATAAGGTCTTCCGTGAAGACGGAAGACCTTAATAAATGATTATGCGGTAAGTGGTTTTTGTGCCTGAGATAATCAGATAAGCAATTTCCCATTGATTTTTTTTTTCTAATTAGAATATTTATATTCATACTAAACCAAGTAGAAGTGGCCTTGGAGTTCACTAGGAAACGCGGAACCCTCCTTGAAAACACATATCTTCGTGAAATTGGAATGTAAAGTCCTGGTTTGAGGTTTTAAAAGTTTATTTGATTTGAACCTTATTTTATACATAAATGGATTTGGCAGTAGGCATAGCCTATTTAAGCCATCTACACAAGAATTAAAAATTAATGACCCCCCCCCAAGACCCCAACCCCACCCACTATTATCTTACATCAATATTTCTTAACAATTCAAACGGTTTTCCTATATCCATACCCTAGCCCCATAAAACGTATGCTTACGAGGAAAGGTCGTTTTGGTAGGTTTGTCCTGTCCACAAGTTCAAATATCTATTAAATCATGTTTCTGAAAAGATATTCTTTCTCAATGTGCTGCAGTATGTCTTCAAAGTCTTTATGTCAATTTGACATAATTCATAATTTGATTCTAAAGGTGTCTCATTCCTCATTAATTTGTTTAACTATATGTCGTCATGGTCGATATATCAACTAGGTTATCTCATGTACTGATTAAGATAACTTTGGCGTATCTTACATCGAGTGTTTACTTACGTTAATGAAGTTTTATAACTCTTTTACCTGAAAATGCCTAAATATACATCAAAATGGTGTTAGGACTTTAATGTGTCTAACTGATGTTTACTTATAGTTTGAAAATTATTATTTTTTTTATTTTTTTCATCTCTTTATTTAGGTTTCTATTCGCATTGGTTGGGAAATTATGATTTATGGAAGACAGAGCTATCTGGTAGGTACTATTGTTTAAAAAAAAAGATTCAGAGAATTGTGTCAACCGCTTCAAGGAAAAAAACAAAGAGCATTAGAAAAATTACAGTACATTTGATCAAATTTATGGAATGTTTATAGTCAACTTAATCCATATAATACGGTTGTGCTCTGTGATAAAAATAGTAATTTCACTTAAGCTAGTGGTATCGGATACAATTTTAGCTACAGAACTGATGCTCTCCAAAATACATTTTGACAGACCGAAGAGCTACAGTGTCACCAACTGAAAATAAAATGTATATTAATTTTTGTTCTTGTTCTGTTTTTTTTTTATATCATTTCTTAATTATTTCCTCTTCTTTGGTGCTAGAGTAACGCAGCTAATACAATTGAACACTATAAATTTGACGACTTTTTTTTCTAATGAATATTTTAGGTCAGGTGTTTCAAACTTTGGGGACATTTTAAATCAGTTTTTGTTCATATGTTTGAATTTAAGGGGGGGGGGGGGGGCAACTGGGGTTTTATTGTGTGAAAACTACAATGACGAAACTCTCTTCATTTTTATACCATATTTAACTTACATGAACTTAAATGCACAGTTTGAGCGAAATATACCGTCAAGGTATTTCTAAGGGACCGTCTCATTATAGGTACATTTACTATTTATAGGACTATATAGGAAAGTTCCAATTTTATTCAAATACTAGAATAGAATTTTTGTTCAAACTATAATGTATGAAGAATAGTACTATATTGTAAAATATAGTAAAATATAGCAAAATATAGCAAAATTCTACCATCTTGTTACCAGAGGGAGCATCTCAGAGACATAAAACTAAACGAATTTTCCTGTTTTAGAGAGTACTACAAAAAATGACGGACACAAAGGCTTTCCATGAAAAAATGATAGGAATAATGGAGATATTCTCAAATTTCTATGTTTTAAATTTCAAGATTTTTTATTTTTTTTAATGACTTTTTATTTAATAACATTTTTAGTACCCCTTTCGTGTATGTGTAACACTTAGCAATTCAAATTTCTAAAGCGACTAATAGTTTTAGAATGTCAATGAAATAGTTCAAATTTCTAAATGGCAAAAACTCAAATTGATTTTATTTATTGGAATTTAATATTTTAGCTGAAAAAACCCAAACTTTCAAATATCCAAACAGGTTCAACATTTTTAGTTTTTAGATTTTTATCTTACATATTCAAATTTAAATTTACAAAAGCAAATCTTGTATTTTAAACTTTTAAGATTTAATCTACCGTTTGGTTAGAAACTTTACGCTATAAAATGTAAAATTCTTAACATTTTCGTCTTTTGGTCATTTAAAAAAATAGTTCAAACTTCCATCTTTGAAACGCTTTAAATTTTTAGAGATTTAAATTTTTGATTTAAAAACACAACTTTTTAGTAACGAAAACCCTTTGTACATTTTGAGCTTTTAAAAGTTTACTTAAATATCCAAAATATCAAACTCCATACCAAGTTTCAATTGTGAATATTTAAATTAAAATTCTAAAAGCTCAAAGTGTTTTCAAAGTATTTAAAAATAAGAACATTTGAATAAAAATTCCAATTAAAAAAAAATAACGTTTCAAAGTTGGATTTTAGAAGTTTGAAGCTAATTTCAAATAATCAAAAGACGAAAATACTACCGAACTTTAGATTGGTAAGTGTAAAATTTCTCAACAAAGGGTGGACTAAAAACTCAAACGTTCAAAATTCATAAACGGTTTTTGGTAATTTAAATTTTGAAAATTTAAGGTAAAATCTAAAATAATAAAATTCTCAAACCTATTTGGAAATTTGAAAATTTAGATTTTTGAACTAAAATATTAAGTTTATATAAACCAAATCAGTATCAAGTATTGGAATTCAAGAATATAAAAAAAAACTAATAAATTAACATTTCAATACTTTCAATCATTTTAAAAATTTGAATAGTTAAGTGTTACCCTTTCGTCAAGAGCTTCAGTTTATCATCACGTCAAAGACGCACTTTAACGACGTCAACCGGTTAAACATCTACTACCTATATAAACGGTATAATTATCACACTCAATTAAGAGGCCCTCTGAGGGGTACAGGTAGAGTTTACCCGTGTTACCTGTGTTATCGTGATTTAACAGTCTAAATCAGATAAATTTGTTTATATTTCAGATAAAGAATATGTACCAAAACACAATTTATTTGATTAAATAACAATAATTCAAGACACCAATAAGTGTTTTTACTAATAAACATGATAAATATTTTTATCATTATATCAGTACATTTCATTACAAGCACTATGATACAATAGATGTAAAGTGACAACAAGTTTATCATTTACAAATATTTAATTTTTAAATACATCAAAACACTTTGAACTCTCTGAAAGTCATATTTTAAGTATAACTACTATGCTTTCAATATCAAAATGAAAAATAGTTTATATAACTTCAGTTCCCTACTTAAAAATTTGAATAACAATTAAATCATTTTATAGGAATTATTGGTTAGATTTTTGAAACATTGATTAATATAAATTACCTAAAATACCTAGAAAATACTTGGAAAATTTGAGCAAAAAATATTTTAAAAATTGAATAACATTTAATTTATTTAATAGGGCTTATTGCTTAGAATTCCCCATTTTGATATAGTCTTCTAAAATTAATGCAGGTAGTTTTTTCATACAGTTTAGAACACAGGCCAGGTAACACAGGTAAACTCTACCTGTACCCCTCAGACGGGCCTTTTAATTAGTGTGGTAATTACACATTTTTTTATCGGTAGTAGACATTCGGGGAACACACCCGTCAACCTACCTATCAGTTGCAAAATTGGTTAAATATTCAGGAATATAAATTTCTAATTAAATTTCTAAACCTATCATTTCTTAAGTTTGTTTAATTTTATAAATCAAGTGAAAAACGATGCTTTAAGACCTAAATATGCTTCCTTTTACTATGATGCGCGAAACATTGCTCAATAAAAGCTACAGTCGGCCTATATCTTCCAAAGTATAATTAAAATTAGAGGCAATTGTAAGCCAATGACAACTTTTTAGTTGATTTCAAAAGTTTATTAAATAATTTCAATTTACATTTTTCCGTGATCGTATAGTTTTCGAATTTGAAAAGTGATTCGCATAGACCAATGAACAATAATGTTCACTAGCTCCATCCCAGAATGTAAAGAGTTTTAAGACTGAACTCCAAATAGCAAAATTATCAAAAGTCCGAAATAATGATTCCCAAAATAATCGAATGCTAGAGAGAAGTTATAATTTCAGCCTAGGACTGGGAATAGGAATAAAAGCGGAAATACTCTTTTCTTACTAAAACAGGGTATTTTGTGCTCAGTGGGTATACATGGTCCCGGATATAAAAATGCATTTAATTGGATAATTTACCATCACCAACCACCTACGCTTTGTCCGTAGGTCTGTCCGTTGACCTATGAACCCCAACATGGCACCACCCTCAAATGCAAATAAATACATGTTACTAATATTTATGGGCTCAGTCCCCATCTCTGCACCACAGGAGTTCTAGCCTTAAGCTCTTTTACTTATTTACATCAAAGTTCCCAATTTTATTGCTCTTAGTCAAAACTCTTAATAATACCATTGTATTTCCGTTCGAATTTTTGTCCCCCGCTTTCGCGAACGCGAGGGGACATTAAATCTCATTCGTCTGTCCGTCTGTCCGTCTGTCCGTCAGTCTGTCCGTCACAAAAACTTTAACCTTGCCCATAACTTTTGATTTAGTGGAGCTATGACTTTCATATTTCACATGTGTATTTCTTGTGACAAGACCTTTCTTTGGGTACCACCAAATTTTACCTTTTGACCTTGACCTTGGAGTTTGACCCACTTTTACACAAAAATTCCAAACTTTTACTTTGGCAATAACTTTTGAATAGTAGGTACTAGGACTTTCATATTTCACATATGTACTGTTTGTGGCAAGACCTTTCATTGGATAACAACAATCTTGACCTTTTGACCTTGACCTTAGAGATTTACGTATTTGTAAAAAAACTTAAACCTTGACCATAGCTTTTGAACGGTGAGAACTAAGGCTTTCCTACCTCACATATGCAATCCTTGTGAGAAGACCTTTCATTGGATACCAAAAACTTTGACCCTTTGACCTTGACCCTGGAGTTTTAACTACTTTTATAAAACTTCAACCTTGGTCACAACTTTATAACAGTAGATACTAGAACTTTTATATCTCACATATGTATTTTTTGTGGCAAGACATTTAATTGGATACCAACAACCTTGACTTTTTGACCTTGACCTTGGAGATTTACGTACTTATAATAAACTTTAACCTTGACCATATCTTTTGAACGGTGAGGGCTAGGGCTTTTGTACTTCATATATGTAATTCTTTTGATAAGACCTTTTATTGGACACTAACAACTTTTACCCTTTGACCTTGACATTGGAGTTTTAACTCCTTTTTAGAAAAACTTTAACTTTGGTCACAACTTTTAAACGGTAGATACTAGGGCTTTTATATTTCATATCTGTATTCTTTGTGGCAAGTCCTTTGAATTCAACAATTTGACCTTTTGACCTTGACCATAAAGATTTACGTACTTATGAAACAACTTTAACCTTGACCATAACTTTTGAACAGTAAGGGCTAGGGCTTTCATACTTCACATATGTAATCCTTGTGAGAAAAACTTTAATTAAAAAAAAAATTGACCTTTTGATCTTGACCTTGGAGTTGACCTACTTTTAAAAAACTTTTTTACTTTGGCCATAACTTTTTACAGTCAGGATTAGGGTTTTCATCCTTAAAAAAAAAATCAACTTCAATGATAATTTCTAAATAAATGACATATGATAGAATGTTCATATTAGACACAATATGTCATAAAAAATAACATCTTATCCACAAAGCAACCGAAAGCGGGGGACCACAATTCTTTGAATTTGCTTGTATGACTTACTATCGATGGGCTTGATTAGTCTATTCGGATCAATTTCATTACAAAATGATCTACCAAATTATAGTGCATTTGAACAACAACAAAATCCAATTTGTTTTGACAAGATAATAATTGTTTACAAAATTAAAGTCCTTTTTCCAATTATAAAGTCACCGAATCTGCGTCACTAATAGAATGCATTCTGATTTATTAAACATTTATATCATTTTACTATTAATAACTAAAAATGATTATAATATTAATATTGTCTAAGTTTAAAATGTTCAAACAATATTTCTTTGCTAACCCCTATAGGTTTACACAATTAATCTTATCGGTCTTGCACAGTTTTTTTTCCAGATCACATTAATTTTACAGTTTAACAATAATGAAATAATATAGTGTTTTAGCTCTGTTACAATGCACTTTGAAATATTACGAAATTTGAGTTGTTCTTTCTCAAAGTGCGTATTCATTTCCCAAAGTGCGTTGCCTTAGAGCTTTTTAACTTGACAATGGTTCTTTGAAGTGAAAATAAAGCTGATTTCTTCCTATAAACATAAGACAAGGAAACGGGGATTAATATTGAACAGTACTCTTATCATTGTATTGACAATAAATAGAAATAATCATTGATTTATTCATTTATCATAGAATTGCAGAGAAATTAGTTAGATGTTTTTTTTTCGTGTTCTAGATCAGTTCTCCACACTGACTGATGACGAGGTGTCGGTGTTATTCTGTTTTCTGTGTTCTGACTCCGGTCCTCCTGACTTCACTGACACAGAGTGGCTGGACTTGCTTAATGGGATAGGATGGACAGGGTACTTTAAATGGAATCATGTAACACGTGAGGAAGCACAGCAGACTCTGGACAGACTGAAGTCACGTGATTACCTTTGGGAAGATCAGGACAAGATAACGGAGAACACAAAGGATGAGACAATGTATAGAACAGCATCAATGAACTGGAGTATACCATTCTGGGACAGTAGTTATGACACAGCCAGTGTGTACCTGAGATCACGGGGATACAACAGAAAACCTGGAGAGAAGTGTGTCATTACTGACGATTTTTACGGTACCTTTGATCAGCTACTGCTACTCCGTCTACAGATGAACATACTTACTCACGTCACTATGGAGGACACAAATATACATCAGATATCCAAGTATATGTAAGTCTGTGTAAAATAATTGTAATTTATTCTCCTTTCCCTCATAATATTTTAAAAGTAATTGTATGACATTTTAAAGAGCCATAAAGTTATCAGAATAGAAACATTTATGTAAACATTTAAATCAAATTTTTTTTTCTTTATCATCTCTTTTAATTTGTAGTTGCTTCATCGACTACAATCTCATCCTACATGTACTAGATTATGTTTAATAAATCCATAATTTGATTGTATTTCTAATTATATATGCAAGTACTATAGTAAAAAGCATAAATTTGGCGCGGGTCTGATTATAATGTTCTGATGTTCAAAAACATAATGCGTTGGTCTTATCTGGATCCACAGATCTATACGGGTGAATTAATTCGTCAGAAAGATCTATAGGTAAATTAATCCGTATATGAACGGTGTCACAGGTCCAGGTGTGAGTGAAAAATCAAAGTACAGCTCAGCAGTAGTACTGAATTAACAACAATTAAAATAACTAGTAAACTAATCGTTCAGAGAACAATTAGCAGTCTTTCCACCTTTTTTAAAGTGTTTCCGTGTCATTTGGGTTGACAAAAAGAAGAAAATGCAAAAAGAATATTCCCAAAGAAAATGTGTCCAGGGCCAAATTCGAACTCGGGACCTTGAGTTCGACAGTATCGCCGGCGTGGCGCAGTGGTTATAGCGTCTGCTCTAGAGTCGCCAAGTAAGGAGTTAATCCTTACGTTGCGGGTTCGAATCCCACTGTGGGACGTGGAAACCGGTCCTTCGGATGAGACCGTATAAACTGAGGTCCCGTGTGGCAGTATAGGTGCTGGCACGAAAAAGACCCCTCCCTGCTCAATGGCCCTAAGTGCCGAGTAAATGACAAATTTTGCAGCTCTCCACCGGCAATTTGTGGTTTCTCCTTGTGACTGAAAATTTCTCGAGAGGGACGTTAAACAATATACAATCAATCAGATTGACAGGCAAAATGAAAGCACATGGATTTAAACGAAAATAGACACACATGCGTTTTATTAAATAGTTCAGAAACACGTGTACATGTAAACTTCGGTATCTCGACATCGGATATGTCGACAACCTGGGATATGTCGACGTATGCCTGCGGTCCCGGCATTATTTACTATATAAATGATTTGCAAAAACTCTGATATGTCGACCTCGGAAAATGTCGACTACCCGCTTATCTCGACGTATTTCACAGTCCCAAGAGCAAAATTTAACTGGTATATGTCGACATCGGGGCAATTTTCTGCTCTACTTAACCTAATTGTTTCTCAGCTGGGCGCTCGTCACGCACGGACGACTCCGTGTATCTCGACGTCGTCAGAAATTCACACCTTTCACACCCATGTTTTGACTACATACTGCTCTGTAGAAATATGTTTGTAGAGGAATCCCAAGCCCCCCTCGGCGTCTCTAATACGTTAATTGTTTAATGTTCAGCTTGGGTAATGTCATTGATAAATCTCGATTCTGCATAAATGTAAAATCGTTCATTTATGTCGAAATCTGACAAAACTTAAAACATGTTTTAGAAGAAAAGTAACTGAATAACAATGAAAAATATACACACACTGAATCCAAATCAACTTAGAAATTGTGGTAAAAATGCATTCAACAGGAATCAATCAAATCTACGACATATTGCATCAGCCGTAATATGTATTTGTTTGTGATGGAACATAGAGAGGAATAATGAATAGTTCTGAGAAAAACGATTGGTGGATAATGAAAATGGAGATTTCCTATAAAAAAAAATCATTTGAGTTTGTTCATAGTTTGAATAAATTGAGTTAATCATACAGAGCTTATGATACATTCGAACTTCCGTGTCGGCACTGTGTTTACAATTTGTGAAAATATAGGCGCGTTTGTTTTGACAGATATGGTGAACTCATAGGTTAGATTAAATAATCATCTCTATTTGGATTGAATTAATAGTTATGAGCATAAATCAAACTTGAAACATGCATTTCATGAAGAAAACGGTGTCACCGAGAGCGTGGAAATTTACTTGATAGGAAAAATCGCTATTTTCGAGATTGATCCGATTAATATTAAATCTAAATAAAATTGAAATAAATTCCACATTTTAAAGAAAGTAAGGATACTTGGTATTAAGATGTCGTATTAGAGCAGGAGAATCGAGTGCTATTAACAAAAACTTGAGAAATTGCCAAATCAAACTTTAATTAATTTTTATGCTCACCAGCACTTAAATTTCAGACAGAGAAAAAAATATAGTTTTCGCCGATATTGAATAGAATTTCATAATACTTAAGAGACTCAGCGTTAAACTCTCAGGACACTTTCTTTGAGGTGTCTTCTAGATTTCAATCTGAATTTCATGTCGATCTGTGATCTCCTTTAAGTTGTACAAAATTTATCTACGTCGCTATTGATTTTTCATTTTTTTGAGAAAGGATGGGGGGGGGGGGATATAAGCATTTGTTTAAGAGAGAGTTGTAAATACCTCCAAGACCTTTAGCTTGATTGTGACCTTTGGGTCAATGGGGTCAAAGGTCAAGGTCATTTATCAAGGTCAAAGGTCAAGGTCGTCTAAAAAAAAAAAAACAACAACACACTTACAAACTTGAGTTTTACACGTGAAGCTGAATCTAGGTAAAGGCAATGGATATACCTTTTTAACTTTTGTGAAAAGGTCAAGGTCAAAGGTCAAGGTCAAATATCAAGGTCAAAGATCAAGGCCATTTTAACAAAAACCCGTAAATAAGCAATTTTGATACTTCCCAATGACCTTGACCTTTGACCTTGACCTAATCTTCAAGGTCAAAGGTCAAAAGATCTCATGCAGTTGGGCCCATGTCTTTACGACTTGTCGTTAAGAAGTTTTTAGTTCTTCGTAAACATCATAAACTTGCAGGGGCAATAACTACTTGAAACGGTTTACGGATTCTTTCGCACTAATAGAATGAGAAGTGTACTAAATTAGTCGCAGACATTGTTGAAGGTTTTGTACCTCTACGGTTTACGGTTTCGGAGGAGTAGTGATAACAAGGGTTTACACTGAAAGGGGCACTAACTTTTAGAGGGTTCAGTCTTAGGGGACAAGCATGGAATCTCTGAAATGGTTTTAAGAGTACATACTAAAAATACAAAGATGTTTAGAATTTGGTTAAGAACAAAAGAGCTATAAAAAATGCTTAATTTTACATATTTTGAATGACCTTGACCTTTGACCTTGACCTAGATTTTAAGGTCAAAGGTCAAGAAATCTTTTGCAGTTGGTCCCATGTCTCTACGCCTTGTCGTTTAAGAAAAGGTCTTGATATTCGTAAACGTTGCAAACAGTCAGGGGCAATAATTCAATATAGGAGTTTACGAATCCTTTCATTATGTTTGATTGGAGAGTCTACTAAATCAGTCGTAAACATTAGTAAAGGTCTGGAATCTCTGCGGTTTATGGTTTCGGAGGAGTAGCGATAACAAGCTTTTATTGCGAGAGGGGTCGTAACTACGAAAGGGGTCAAAGCTCATATACGCAGGGTCAACTGCTAAAATCTTTTATGGAGTACATTCTTGTCGACTAAAAATCTTTTCGATAAATCTTGAAACTCAAAATCACACGGCGGAAAAATAATAAAAAAGAAAAAAAAAAACAGAAGAAAATCAATAGGTCTTTCCAGAGAAAGCTGGAAAGACCTAATAATAATGGAAAAGAAGAAACAGAAGGAAATCAATAGGTCTTTCCACAGAAAGGTGGAAAGACCTAACTAGGAGACTTATTGTTCACAGAACAATAAGAGGTCTTTCCACCTTCTTTGAATTTTAAATTTTTTTTATACCTGACTCCTAAAAATTAAATTCCATGAAAAAGAAAGCAGAACTCTCTTAAAGCATAGAAAAAATGAAAATTAAACCAAAAAAATGAATGACCTTGACCTTGAAAAATATTCAAGGTCAAAGGTCAAGGGTCACAATGCAGTTGCCCCCCATGCTTCTATGACTTATAGTTTTCAAGTTTTAAGGTTAAATAGTAAGTACAAAGAACTTAAAGGGCAATAACTTATATAAGGGGTCATCAGATCCATTTGCACTTATACAGTGAAGTAAGGCCTAAAGACCCTTAAGATATTAGTGAAGGTTTGGTGTCTCTACAGTCTACGGTATAGGAGGAGTAGCAATAACAAGGTTTTTTGCACAAGGGGCAATAACTTTTAAAAGGTTTAGTCTTAGGGGGACAAGAGTGAAATCTTTGAAACAGTTCTAAAAGTACATGGTAATGATGCTTAGACATTAAGTATATGTTTAAAGACAAAAGAAATATAAAAAGAGCTAAATTTTCCATTTTGGAATGACCTTGACCTTTGACCTTTACATGAATTTGAAGGTCAAAGGTCAATGAATCTTATGCAGTTGGTCCGATGTCTCTACGACTTGTCGTTTTGAAAATTTTTAATTATTTGTAATATTCAAAAAGTTTCTGGGGCAATAACTCATTGAAGGGGTCACCGAATGCTTTCGCAATGAATAGATTGAAGAATTCCCATAATTAGGCAAAGCCATTGGTGAAGGTTTCATACCTTTACGGTTTACGGTTTCAGAGGAGTAGCGATAACAAGGGTTTTTAGCACAAGGGGCAACAACTTTTAAAAGGGTCAATCTTAGGGGCTAAGATTTATATCTTCTAAAGAGTTTCAAAAGTACATATTAAAGACATAAGATAGATTGTATATGTTTAAGGACATAAGAGCTATTAAGAGAAATTTATTTCTCATATTTGGAATAACCTTGACCTCTGACCTTAACATGAATTTAAAGGTCAAAGCTCAATGAATCTTATGCACTTGGTCCCATGTCTCTACGACTTCCTGTTTTCAAAATTTTTAATTTTTTATAAAATTTATAAACTTTGAGGTGCAGTAACTCATTGAAGAGCTCAAAGAAATATTTAGCAATGAATAGATTGAAAAGTCTCCTAAATTAGTTGACGACAATGGTGAAGGTTTTGTATCTCTACTGTTCACGGTTTCTGAGGAGTAGCGATAACAAGCTTTACAGTGAAAGGGGCAATAACTACGTAAGGGGTCAAAGTTCTAACATAGGGGGTCGTTTTTCGGAATAACTTTGAATATCCAGTATCATGAACTAAAAAGTTTTTTGATAAGTCTTACGGTGTCAAAACATAAGGTGAGAAATAAAATAAAAAAACAGAAGCATTTCAAGAGGTCTTTCCACAGAAAGGTGGAAAGACCTAATAAACATAAGCATTTCAAGAGGTCTTTCCACAGAAAGGTGGAAAGACCTAATAAGAAAAAAAAAACAGAAGAATATCAATAGGTCTTTCCAGAGAAAGCTGGAAAGACCTAATAACTAGTAAACTAATTGTTCAGAGAACAATAAGACGTCTTTCCACCTTTTTAAGTGTTTCAATATCATTTGGGCTGAAAAAAGTAGAAAAAAAGCAAGAAAACTAGAAACGATCTCGTTGCGAGCAACGAGAGGTCTTCCGTCCGATTCAAGAAAAAACCTAAAATCGAGCTGAAAAAGTGATAAAAAAAAATTGGTCACAAAAAGGATTGAACCCAGGTCGCCAGCGTGAAAATCCAACGCGCTTTTTTTCCTCTTTATTCCAAACGCGCTTAAATTACGCTGTTGAGTCCACAGCTCTAAATTTACTTGTATATACTTCTTCAACAATACACCTGTCTAAGAATTACGAATCACTTTCGATTAGCCCCCCCCCCCTTTCAATTTGCTTCCGACGCCCATGTGCAGGCCATTCACAATTTCCCGCATAACGTCACGAGTAAATCGTGGCGCTTTTTTCTTTCGCTATTGGGAGTTCTGCTTTAAATGTACTTGTCTATACTTTTGCAACAGTTCACCTGTCTAAAAATTATAGAAGGCACCAAACGCCACGACTAAATCTTCGCGCCTTTTCTTTGGACTGATCTATTATATAGGTGTGAAGTGACTATAATTTTAAACTTTTTTTTATTTCTCGTTTATCCCCAAAGTGAACTTTGCCGATTAGTTACACTTTCACAAAAAGGTTGAAATGGTTCGCCGAAAAACATGATTCACCCTACGTCAAGGTATCAGGTACCATTTATGTTCAATAACTTGAATCAGATTATTGAGAAAAGAATGTTAATATAAACTCCATTAGACGATCTTATTTAAAAAACGTTTTCTTATTTCTATCTTTTGTATTAGTTTAATATGACACAAGTGTGCATGGGAAACACAGTGGTTACGTTTCTTGAAAAACTAATAAATTTTGAATACTACTCTAAATATAGTTGTGTATACAGTACACCTGCAACACCTGTCTAAGAATCATAAAAGGCTGGCCACTATTCATAATCTCGCGCCAAACACCACGAGTAAATATTCGTGCCTTTCCTTTGGACTGATCTATCAAATAGGTGTGATAGCTTCAATGAAATTAAATATTAAATAAAACAACTTCTTATCGCCTTTATTTTATTTCGACATTAAGAAAGTGTATTTAACACATTGTACACACGTATCTAGCCCAGTTACACTAAAGCAGTGAAACGGAAATTAAGTTTTAAGATTGACACGTAATTACAACGTACTACTACGTGAAAGTCCAAGTAGTTTTTGTACATTTCATGTATCCTTATGTCAGAATGATTTAATCAAACGCTCAGCTGCCTCCATAAACCCCTACTCGCGAAATGGCGGAGTTGACAGAGACAGCCGCCATCTTGGTCCCGCTTCAGATTTTCAAATACTAATATCTAGAGTTCTGATTAACCAATATCCAAACAACTTATATAGTAAGCATCAATCAAAGGGTCTCTATTATTATTCCAAAAATCAATAAAAAATATTGAAAAACAAAGAAATTAGAAAATGCGATTTTTTTAATTCGTTTCTCCAAACGACAGGAAGTAGGGACGACGAACGAAAGGTTGCGTCCTGGATAGTATATATCACGATCTATAACCCCTGAAAGCTTCATGTTGATATCTCTTACCGTTTTTGAGTTTAATCGTGGACAAAATGTCATTTTAATTTCAGGAAATGTCCCGTAACTTGGCACTAGATAAAAATTTTCAAGAAATCTCCCGGATATACAAAATTCATGTAACGACACATCTGTTCTGAAAATTTCATGTAATTCCATCCAGTAGTCTTCGAGAAATCGCGTGCACAAAATTAGAAAGTCAAAAGAATAAGAATAATAATAAGAAACAATAGAATCACTTTAAGGTCTTCCGTGAAGACGGAAGACCTTAACTAGTGCTAATTGTAACGGGAACCGTTACAGATGTTCCCCAAACGCTCCCCAACTCCCTTCTCGTGCCATGTTCCCTGTAAGTTTCATTAAAGAAGGCAAAATCTATGCATTTAAGAAGTAAACAACGTTTTTCCAAAAGTATACCAAGTATTTCAAATTTAAGCAATGCAGGCGTGCGCATGTGATTGCATGAGCATAATGACGATATCATCTTGTCTACACTATTTTACTCATTTGCACGTGCACGCACGTGCATGATGACCATACCTTCTTGTAAGAGTCCATTATGTCTGTCTATGTTCTTAATCCCATCCTGTTTGGTTGAAAAACAAGGGAGTTATAGCCATTTAAAGTTTAAGCCAATCAGATTGCAGCGCACGTGCATGCGCGTATTTTAATGACAATTATTGTATATCATATTGTAGGACATCTTAAAGTATGCTTATGTTTTAAATTTCAAAGCATTTTGTGAAAAAACAGAAAAGATATTGAGATTTTTGTTTCAACCAATCAGAGCAAAGTGCACGTGCACGCACATGCATGCATGTGAATGGTGACCATACCATCCTGTAGGAGTCCTTTATGTCTATCTATGTTGTAAATCCCATGCTGTTTGGTTGAAAACCAAGGGAGTTATACTCATTTAAAGTTTCAGCCAATCAGATTGCAGCGCACGCGCATGCGCGTGATTTCATGAAAAATTTTATATATCATATTGTAGTACATCCTAATGCATGTCTATGTAAGAAAGCATTTCATCATAAAACAAAAAAGATATTGAGATTTCTGTTTCAGCCAATCAGAGCAAAGCGCACGTGCATGCGCGTGAGTTCATGCAAATTTGACCATGTCATCTTATCTACACAACTTATATATCTTTATATAATGAGTTTCAAAACATTTTATCAAAAAATATAAAAGTTACAACCATATTGAATATATCAGTCATTTTACTCATTGCACGCGCCCGCACGTGCATGCGAATGCGCGCAAAATGACCTTCGTTCGGCACATCTACACAACATGCCTACTAACCCTAAAAAGGTTTTAACTTAGTTTGGTGAACAGTTTCTGAGAACACTTCCGGACAAAAAAGTACCGGAGAAGAAATAAGAAGAAAAAAGAATAATAATAATAATAATAATAATAACTAGTGCTAATTGTAACGGGGACCGTTACAGATGTTCCCCAAACGCTCCCCAACTCCCTTTTAGTGTCATATTCCCTGTAAGCTTCATTAAATAAGACAAACTCTATGCATCTGAGATTTTAACAACATTTACAAAGAAGTATACAAAAATCATTTAAACTTTAGCATTGCACGCGTGCACATGTGAATGCATTTGCGTCATGATCATATCATCTTGTCTACACAATCTATATTTTTAATACACTGAATATTAATGTATTTAATCCAAAATTATTTTAAAAATACGCTCATTCAAGTGTTTGTTTGATTTTACTCATTTCACGTGCACGCACGTGCATACATGAGCATGGTGACCATACCTTCTTGTAGAAGTCCATTACATCTATCTATGTTCTAAATTCCGCCCCGTTTGGGTGAAAACTAAGGGAGTTATAGCAGTTAAAGTTTCAGCCAATCAGATTGCAGCACATGTACACGCACGTGTATGCATGTGCATGGTGACCATACCTACTTGTAGAAGTCCATTATATCTATCTATGTTCCAAATCCCATCCTGTTTGGTTGAAAACCAAGGGAGTTATAGCTGTTTAAGGTTTCAGCCAATCAGATTGCAGCGCACTTGCATGCACGTGTTTTCATGATTATTGCTTTATATCATGTTGTAGAATATCCTAATGCATGGCTATGTTCAAAATTTCAAAGGAATTCGTCAATAAACAAGAAAGATATTGAGACTTTAGTTGCAGCCAATCAGAGCGAAGTGCACGTGCATGCGCGTGAGATCTTGCTATTTTCACCATGTCGTAATGTGTATACTACTAATATATACTCACATTATCAGTTTCAAAGCATTTCATCTAAAAAAAGAAAAGTTGTGGCTATATCTATTATATTGGTCATTCCACGTGTTGCACGTGCACGCTCTTGCAAGCACGTGCTCGCAAAATGACCTTGATTCCGCAAATCTACATAACATGTCTACTAACCCTAAAAAGGTTTTACCTACATCGGACGAACAGTTTACAAGATCATTCCCGGACAAAAAAGTTCCAGGAAGAAGAAGAAGAAAAATAATAATAATAATAAGAAACAGAGTAAAAACAATATGTTCCCCAACTTCGTTTGGGGAACATAATAAGAAACAGAGTAAAAACAATATGTTCCCCAACTTCGTTTGGGGAACATAATAATAAGAAACAGAGTAAAAACAATATGTTCCCAAACTCCGTTTGGGGAACATAATTATTGAATTATACCTTACCATCATAATTATTTTATTTATATACACTGTAGCATTTGTATACTGAGTATAAGAATTGAGAAACTGAGCATGTTGAGTAAAGAAAAAAAGAGAAGCTGAATACATTGAAAGCAATTAAATGTGATGTAAGGGAGATAAATTTCCAATTTATTTCTTTGAAGGCGAACATTTTACCGGCTTGGCTGATCAACAGGACAAAACAGCCAAACCCAGTAAACCAGCTTCTCTCGGTAAAATCGTGGAGCTTAACTCAGACTCTGAGGTCAGCAGGGCAAAGACTACACCCTCCCACAGCATCAACCCTAACAGGTCAGAGACTGTGTACACAAGGTCACCAGCAGAGGGCGCTGACATGTCAGTCAGGAGCTCCACCAATCCTAACCAGGCTACTGCAGAGGATGAGAGGAGAATGCAGGAGATTCTAGCCAATCCAGAGATCTGTAACATTGGATGTGGATCCACAGATAATGAATCTCATTGAAACTCTGAAGTTTAATCCTGATGAAGGAGCCAGGTAGGAAAACATTTGTTTGTTGTTTTGTTTTCTTTCTTGTTTTATCTCCCACTTGAAAAATCGGTGGGCTACATGTACATGTACTTAACGAGGAAGTTGTTTGTTTGTATCATTTGGGGGTAGTCCTTATCCACAACTCCTCTTTTATAAAAATACATTTTGATGGACACATATACCTAATTATGTATCTAGACTCTAGAGTTTCCCATATCAAAACATACTAGATACTGGATCCTTCCTATTATATCAGGGATACACATTTGTTATCAGCAACTCTTCCTGTGCCACTGAATAGAAATGAAAGAATTTTTATTACATAGTGCCATTATGCGTACTCTATTTTACGGCCTGATCGAACAAAATTTTGGGTTTCCAAACATGGATTTTGCCATTATATACTCAATAAAGAGGGTACCCACTTTGATAACACACTATTCCTAAAGCCCTTCAAAATGAATTTCAGTGGAACTTTCACAAAATGTCCTTACATACTGTCGTGATGAAATGTACTTGGCCATTATAATTCTATAGGAGCAGGAGTATCACTTTCTGAGCTCAGTGCCTCTATTATTTAGAGCTCTCACCTCAGTGAAGTTGGGGGAGCTGATGTAATACCCTCGGCGTCGGTGTCGGCGTCCCAGGTTAAGGTTAAGTTTTTTGGAGCAGTTTTTAGCTCACCTGAGCTGAAGGCTCAAGGGAGCTTTTCTGATCACATTTTGTCCGGCGTCCGTCTGTCTGTCTGTCCGTCTGTCTGTAAACTTTTCACATTTTCAACTTCTTCTCAAGAACCGCTAGGTCATATTCAACCAAACGTGCCACAAAGCATCCTTGGGTATACTATAGGGGGTTCAAGTCTGTTCAAATAAAGGGCCACACCCTCATTCAAGGGGAGATAATTGGGAATTAATGAAAATTTGGTGGCATGTTTTAAAAATCTTCTTCTGAAGAACCACTGGGCCAGGTAAGATGAAACTCATGTGGAATCAAGTTTGTTCAAATCATGACTCCCTGGGGTAGGGTGGGGCCAAAATGGCGGACCAAAGTTTTACATTGAAATATAGAGGAAAATTCTTTAAAAATTTTCTTTTCAAGAAAGACAATGCCATTATTCATCATATTTACATGGAAGCATCCTCAGGTAGTGTAGATTCAAGTTTGTTCAAATCATGACCCCTGGGGGTAGGGTGGGGCCAAAATGGCCGACCAAAGTTTTACATAGACTGAAATATATGGGAAAATTCTTTAAAAATCTTTTTAAGAATAGCACAGTCATATTTCATCATATTTATATGGAAGCATCCTCAGGTAGTGTAGATTCAAGATTGTTCAAATCATAACCCAGGGGAGAGGGTGGGGCCAAAATGGCCGACCAAGGTTTTACATAGAATTATATAGGAAAATTCTTTTAAAATCTTCTTCTTAAGAATAGCAAAGTCATATTTCATCATATTTATATGGAAGCATCCTCAAGTAGTGTAGATGTAAGTTTCTTCAAATCATGACCCCCGGGGGTAGGGTGGGGCCAAAATGGCCGACCAAAGTTTTACATAGAAATATATAGAAAAATTCGTTAAAAATCTTCTTAAGAATGACAATGCCATAATTCATCATATTCACAGCCTGCTCCGGATGTATTGAAATTCAGGGGATTAGGCAAATTATATCAATATATCCGTAATTCAATATAAGCGAAATCGTGATTTTTAAGCCAACATTTTTCAAAGTTCAATCCCAATTTAAATAAAAAAGAACAAACCCCAAAACCAGAAGTCTCTGTCGAGACTGTAGCTCTACTGGTTTATACTTAAAACAAAGGAAGAGAAAAGTAGCAGTTGGGACTTGAGACTTTAAAACAGCAGTAAATAGAAAAATGATCCTTGCCACTCATCAAAATAAAAACCTATGCACAGAATTATGTATAGTCTACTTGTGTGCCAAGTTATATGGAAATCGGACCAAAACTGTAGGAGAAGCATTTTGATAGAATTTCTAAGAAAATTCTATTTATAGTAACCATGGCAACACCGTTCATCGAAATCAAAAACCGATGCACAGAATTATGTATCTTTGTGTAGTCTACTTGTGTGCCAAGTTATATTGAAATCGGATCAAAACTGTAGGAGGAGTAGCATTTTGAAAGAATTTCAAAGAAAATTCAATTTTTAGTAACCATGGCAACACTGTTCATGGAAATCATAAACCGATGCACAGAATTATGAACCTTAGTGCAATCAACTTGTGTGATAAGTTATATTGAAATCGGACCAAAACTGTAGGAGGAGTAGCATTTTGAAAAATCGTTTACAGACTGACAGACAGACGGACGGACGACGGACGCATTACTATCACATAAGCTCTTCTGGTCTCTGACCAGTAGAGCTAAAAATAATTCGGTCATCGTTTGTCTAAGACAGTGAATGGATTACATGGAATATTAGGTTTTTGTATAAAATTATTTTTTTCTGTTGCATTGAAAAGACAATATTCAACATAATTTTAAAATTCCCTGATTGCCTTCTTTTGTGTTTTGGAGAAAAATAACCGGACTTCAACTGTTCAATTTACTGCTGAAAGTTGCCTGTATATTATCGTAAGTGAACTCGAGTTAATCCCAAAATTCTTAGCTTTTCGATTTTAGGCTTATCAATAGCCGTAACTAATACCTATTTAGTCTCAAATTTCAGGGTTTTCATTTTCTTTGGGGTTCCTTTATTTTTTTTTTAGCCTCAATATGTCTGTATGCATAAAAACAAAGAAAAAAAACAGTGAATGATTTTATTTTATTAAAGTAGTACATGTATGAAAAGACGCAAGGTGAAAACTTACAGTGTATTTATTCACACCTTAATATATCAGTAAGTCAGTCAGGTATAATTACCGTCACCGACCGTAACGACAGCCGTCAGAGAGTACTTCAATATAACCGTTATGAAAAACTCATTACCACCTCTGGGGACCAATCAGTGGCTTCAATATAAGCAATATTACAATATAGCCGATTTCAATATAACCGTTAATTCAAATGCAAAGAATATGAGAGACTAAAACTGAGGATTCATTTTTATTTAAAAATAAGCGGAATTTCAAAATAAGCGATTTCAATATAAGTGGAGTAAGCTGTATCTGGAAACATCCTCAGGTAGTGTTGATTCAAATTTGTTGAAATCATGACCCCTGGGGGTAAGGTGGGGCCAAAATGGCTGTTACTAGTTTTACATAGAAATATATGGGAAAATTCGTTTAAAATCTCAAGAATAGCAAAGCAATATTTATGGAAGCATCCTCAGGTAGTGTAGATTCAAATTGTTCAAATCATGACCCCCGGGCGGAACCACAATGGCCGACAAGGTTTTGCATAGAAATATATAGGAAAATTCTTTAAATAATAGCAAATTCATGATTGGTCATGGGATTACTTTCGGATTTAATCTTTTTAATAATCAACCAATTTCTACTTTTTCTTAGCTACAATACTCAGGTGAGCGATGTGGCCCAAGGGCCTCTTGTCTTTTTAAATACATCTATGTCCTACATTGATTAGACATGCCTGGAAAATGTTTCTAATGTGTTTCATTGTACCAGTCAAGTTTCAGATGCTGCAATTTCAGCAAAGGAATGACCAGGTTAATGTTTTTGGAGCAGGTTAACATTTTTGGTGCAGTTTTGGGTATAAGTCTCATTTCCGAGTAACTATAAGCCCTATGTTGACCAAACTTACATGGATGATACATTTAAGAATGCACACTATCAGAGTTGCTTCGGATGCTTAATCTGACCTACATTTTCCGGTTGAGTGAACAGGTTAAAATTTTTGGTGCAGGTTTCATTTCGAAGATACTATGAGCCCTATCATCAATGACCAAACTTGCATGGTTGATGCATCATATGATGCATACTACCAGTGAGACTTGCATTGGATGCTGAACATGTGAATCTGACCTACATTTCCGGTTGAGTGAACAGGTTAAATAAAGTTTTTGGTGCAGGATTCATTTCCAAATAACTTTGAGCTCTTTAATAACCAAACTTGCATGGATGATATATCTAAGGATGCATTCTACCAGGCTGGCTTCGGATGCTGAATCTGACCTACATTTTTTGAATAGTGAAAAGGTTATTTTTTAATACAGTTTCATTTTTAAGTAACTTTGAGCTCTATGTTGAGCAGACATGCATGGATGATAAACCTTAGGATGCACACTAATGGACTTGCTTCAGATGCTGAATTTGACATACATTTTCCAAATGATGAACCTGGTAAAAGTTATTGTTGCAGGTATATTACCAAAAAACTAAAAGGCTTATATAAACCAAACTTGTACAAATGATGCATTGGGGGTAGTGTGGGGCCACCCTGAAAGTTCAAATTTGTAGGAAAAAAAGCCAAAGGTAGTCAAAGAAATATGTAAGCATCCTTAGTTAGAATAAAATTCATTTTTGTTCAAGTCATACACCTTTTCCCTTTTAGGGGTAGGTCGGGACCACTTAATGCATTTAAGCTTTTTTTAATGCTACTTTAAACCTGATTTTTGTCTTTTTCCTAGCCACATTGTTCAGGTGAGCTATATGGCCCATGGGCCTCTTGTAACATTCTGCAGCTGACTGTTCCGTGACTTATGAATGTTTTGCCAGGGGGCAATTGTATCTTATTTGTGTGTATTTTGGGGGCTGCCAGAGACATTAAAAAGTGGTGGAATTCGTTCTTTAGAATGATTATTGGTGACCAGATAGCTTGCATTGTTTAAATGCTACCAAAGATTTAAATGTCGATCACTACAACTATTACTAGGTTAGTTTCTATATGTTGCAAAAAATCATATTTTAATACATGTATATAAAATGCTTAATATTTTCAAGACAGCTGTAGTGAGCAGGGAAAAGCCCTGATCCTTTACTATTTGACTTCTGTGTTTAGGAAATAACTCATGTATATTATATATAGTTTATTACATATATTCATATAATATTTAATATTAATTTTATATGATAATACATTTTAGGGGAGCCGTGCGGACCAGGAGAAGGCTTTGTTGACGTCCTCTACGTTATACGTAGGAAATATCTCGTACTACACGACAGAGGAACAGATCCACGAGCTGTTTGGGAAATGTGGCGACATCAAGCGAATCGTCATGGGGCTGGATAAGGTCAAGAAAACTCCCTGTGGATTCTGCTTTGTGGAGTATCCTTCTGTGTTTTGATGTCTTATATGTTTATGTATAAATGACAAGTAAACTTATTTTGTAAGTGATTATTATAAAAAAATCAAAGCTATAATATTTCAGTCATCGTCTCAAACCAGTGCAGTGCAGAGATAACATACTGTGGTTTCACTAATTTTCGTAGGCATCAACTTTCATGGATTCTGTAAAACAGACGTTTTAAAGGATACGTAATTTTGTGAACAAAAGTATTGTATATTCAAATGAATAACACATTTCTTAATTCAATGAACATTTAAATTCTTGGATCTGCTCAACAAGGAAATCCTTGAAAATTTGTGTTCAACGAATATTAATGAAACCACAGTATAACTCTGTGTTATGGTTTGTGATGATTGGGTTCAGTTTCTCAAAACGTAATAAGAATACACAGTTATTTTGATTTATGAAAGATATACCCCACGATTAACTGAATATTTTATCTGATATGATTAAGATTACATGACATTCACAATTTACTTTTATGTCTTTGAATTTTCAAAAAAAAAATTGAAAACTTAAAGAATTCCATTACATCTGTACCTATTTTAACATCTTGTATTGTAAATGGACAGAGAAAAATTGAATACCATATAATCCCTATTAACTGCCTCTGCCCCTATAACTGCCCCCTTAGGTTTTTTTCAATTGTCAGGAAATAAGGGCCCCCTGTACAGTGATTAAACTCATCTTGAATCGTATCAAAAGTCTGCCGTAATTTGAAGAAAGTGAAAATGAGACCTGTCTATTATCCAATTTCTAGGTGGAAAATGAATCATTTAGCTTAATTTGGATGGATTATCTTCACTTAAAGAAAAGTGTTTTTAGTGGTTCTTTCAATTTACCATATTTTCAAAGATTTTTAAAGTTAAAATATGACATTAGATATTATATAGAGAATACTAAAATAACTGCCCCCCCCCCTTTTGCAATTTTCTAAGTGCCCGGGGAGGTTAATAGGGATTAAACGGTATATAAGTTAATTGTGGTGATAAAAAAGATATAAAAAACAAAACAAAACTTTTTTTTATCTCTGAATTGAGGTTCTTTTTTCAAAGTCAAAATGATCATGAAGTCAATTAAAACAAATCATGTTGCTAATTTATATTGTGTACAGTGAATATGGATGAAGAAACATTTATTAATTTTAATTCTAAAGGGATACAACCAATCATACATTATAATTTGAAAAAGATTCATACTTTTAATTGTTGAAATAATTACGAGGTATATTAAAGACTGATTATGGAAATTAGTTTTTCCTGAACTATCCAGATACTATACACGAGAGGATGCGGAGAATGCCATGAGGTATATCAACGGAACGAGGCTGGACGATCGGATCATTCGTACGGACTGGGACCACGGCTTTAAGGAGGGACGGCAGTACGGGAGGGGCAAAAGTGGGGAACAGGTAAAAATTTTAAATGTATTGGAACCCATGACTGGGTTTGTTAGTATAATAAATAAACAATGCCATTTCTATTTCTATCAGCTGCAGGCCATTAAGTTTTTATGTATCGATATGTTGGAAGTGTGAAAATTTTCACAAAATTAAACAGCTAGTAACTGAAGTTATTATTTTCCTTGAGAGTAAGTTGTTTTTATATTTATTATACCTTATGATGTTATGTTTTTTCAAAATTTCAGGTCCGGGATGAGTATTGAACAGATTATGATGAAGGAAGTGGAGGATATGGAAAAATAGTGACTTCAAAGATCAACCAATCACGTGACCCGATGTGATCCCATTGTGTATGTGTTTATGTGTGTTTATCAGAGTGTTATGTAAGGACAATGCTGCAAGAAATGGTCACCTTTCCCGATTTGGGAAAGAATCCTCGTAAAAACTGGCAGCCCTACCCTGATCTGTGCTCTAGGTGGATTATTAATACTTTGTATTGACATATTAAAGCAATTAATATTGTAATTAATAACCCACCATCATTTTTACCAATTTTTCATTTTGCAAAGAAATGACTTCATATGGCAGGATGTACAGATCTATTGATAGAATAAGTCATGATCATGATACATTGTTTTTTTCATTTGTCATTATATTTCTGTATTAAGTAATAATACTTTCAGATTTTTGTTTTGATTCAAATACAATTTCCCTGCTGCATTGTTTTGTATGCATTAGGAAAATAATTGGTAATAAATTACAGTTAAACATGCTTAATGTGTAAAATGCTTGGGAATTTGACTTAAACTCCTTTGTAAAATTCTGTGTCTTTTTTATTTTGAAATTAAAGAGTATGAATTTCACTTTGATTTTAGTGTAAATTCCTATAGATGTGTTTGCTGTAGCCATAGTTTACTATATGTTTAAAGTAGCTGCTATAATGTAGCCCTCTTTGATTATTTTTAGGTCACCTGAGTCACTCAGGTAACCTAGTATTTCTATCTGTTTTCATCCATCGTCGTGTGTTGTCTGTTGTCCGTCGTGCGTTAAAATTTGAACATTTTCAGCTTCTTCTCTGAAACCGCTGAACCAATTTCAACCAATTTTGGCATAGTATCTATGGGTGAAGGGGAACAAAAATTGTGAATTTCATGGCCCCTGCCCTCCTGGGGCCTGGGGGTGGGATGGGGCCAAAACCACTAAAATTAATGAAATATTTAAAATTGTTCTTCTTTACTCCTGGACATCAAGCAGGCAAACTGTTAGCATGAACGTAATGTCTATTGAGTCCTCTAAAATTTTGGTTAAGACCAAAATTGTGAAATTCATGGCCCCAGGTTCAGGGGTTTTAGTGCTAGAGCGGGGCTTAATAGATTACATAGTAAATATGCATTAATTCTTCAAAAATCTTTTTTTCTGCTCCTGGGTATTAGATAAACTGACTTAGTACATTGTTATGATGAGCAAGAGTGCTTCTTCAAAAATTGTTTATTTTATGGCCCCAGGGTCAGGGGCTGGTGATAGGGTGGGGTTTTATTGATGACATAGTAAAAATGCATTAATTCTTTGAAAATCTTCTTCTGTGCTCCTAGGTATTAAATAAACTAAGTACATAGTTATGATTCATAAGAGTGCCTCTTCATGGCCCCTGTGTCAGAGGTTTTGCCATTTGGTGTAAGGTGGGGTGGGGGGCTATTTTGATTATACAGTAAAAATACATTATTTCAGTAATCTTTGAAATTTTTTTCCTTTGCTCCTGGGTATTATGCTAATGATCTAAGTACATATATTTGTGATGAAGAAAGATGCATCTAGCAAAATGGTTAATTTTATGCCCCCTGGGTCAGGGTTATCGGAGGGGGGTTACATAGTCTGAAAACAAATTAATGCTTTGAAATCTGCTCTTTGGTATTAATCAACCATTTATGATGAAATAAAAATTATGATATAATTTTCAAAATTTTGAAATATATGGCTCAAGGGTCAGTGCATGGTTCTTTTGGGGTGGGGTGCATAACTGGTTATTAAGTGGAAGTGCATTTTCTCTTTATTACTCTGATCAACCTATGGGTATTAAGTAAAAAATGTAAGCATGCCAAGTTTATAATTATGATAAGCAAAATTGTGAATTTCATGGGATCTTTTTAGCTCTTCTGAGCAAAAGGCTCAAAGAGCTAATTCTATGGCCAATTGTGCGGTGTGTGTAAACTATTTAGAATATGGGCCATAACTCAAGAACCCCTTGGCCAATCACTACCAAATTTGTCACGGTATCCTTGGCCCAAGGGCTACCATTTATACTAAAATAAGGGTTAGGACCCTTAAACAAGTGGAGATAATCAGGAAAACAAAACCAAAAGTACTGGTTGCTAAAAAATCTTCTCCATAACCACCCGGCAGATTTTCACCAAACTTACATACAAGGAACAGGATATGTCGAAGATTGAAATTTGCACGGGGAATTACCCTGGGGCAAACGGCGTGGTCTCAAGGTCACTTCAAAGTTGACCTAAATTTACAATTAATAAAAACGTGTATATTTTGCTTACTGTAAGGACTAGGATCATCAAATTTTTGTAAGTTGATGCATCTTACGACTTCACATCATGTAAACTCAAAAGTAGGTCACGGTGACCTACTTTTTAAATTTTGCGGGGATTTGTTTTCAAATTAATTTGAAGGCATATTTTGGACATTTTCAGGCCTATGATCATCAAACTTTGTCAGTTGATGCATCTTGGGTCCTCAAACAATGTCAACTTAAAAGTATGTCACCTTGACCTACTTTTTGAACTTGATGACTTATCCTTTTAAAAACATTAAATCCCATTATTTCAGACACTGGAAGGTTTAGAATCATCAAATCTTGTACTTTGATGCATCTTGGGACCTTAAAACATATTTATAAAAAAGTAGGTCACTGTGACCTACTTTTTGAATTTTGCCGACATTTGTTTTCAAATTGTTTAAAACGCATATTTTGATTACCTTCAGACCTACGATCATCAAACTTTGTCAGTAGATGCATCTTGGGTCTTTGAAAAATGTCTACCAAAACGTAGGTCACAATGACCTATTTTCAACATTTTATGGCTATACTTACATATCTTCGGTATTTAGTGGCTTAGAATCATCAAAGTTTGTGAGTCGATGCATATTTGGTTTTCGGAGAGTGATGATCAAAAAGTAGGTCACGGTGACCTACTTTTGACATTTTATCATATTGTATGATAGACTGTTGGAGAGATAAGACGTGTTTTTATGAGCTCTTATCTATACCCAGCTGATTACTAAAAATGATAATGAAATGATGGATCTGAGTGTAAATTCTAGTTTATTTAAATCAATTTTGAACTCATTTAGTGGACTATCACAATCATTTAATGGAAAAGATAATGAACTGGACCC
This sequence comes from Saccostrea cuccullata, assembly GCF_032062105.1. Taxonomy (NCBI): domain Eukaryota; kingdom Metazoa; phylum Mollusca; class Bivalvia; order Ostreida; family Ostreidae; genus Saccostrea; species Saccostrea cuccullata. The sequence continues at coordinate 50,338 of NW_026941186.1, forward strand.
TTCTGTGAGTATACCAGACTTTCTTCAGATTAAGCTAAACACAGAAAGTGTGACCATAAACTATGATGGTCAGAGACATGAATTCGTTTTATCTGTGCTTCGGAAATTGCTTTTATTTCACGGAAACAATAAAAGAAATTGGTGCATCTACAAATCTGTATGTGATTCGGTGACTGTAACAATCTACAGTAGCACACATACCATTCTGATACAAGGGACCAGTGCGTTTGATTGGTACAGGAACGATTTTCTAAATGAAATAAAGAGTCAACTAGATATGAACCACACTGACACTGACTCTGTAACAGAGTGTAAAATTATTGTTGACCAGCCGAACTGTACTTCGACCCCAAGACCCTCAAAGAAATCGAATGAATCAAGTATTGAGACGGGATGCGGCAATTGTAACAGCGCAGAAAGCATAAAACATCTTTCCGAGACGGTGAAAATGCTTACCAAAGAAGTTGAAACCCTGAAGAAGCAGCTAATGGAAGCAAAACAAACAAAGCCGTATTCTAATGCTTCTACACAAACTCCCGGGAAAAAAGTGAAACAGAAGGAAACTTCGACTGAGGGACTCTCGGTGACAAATGGGATTTCAAGGCATACCCAGTATACATCTCCTATTGAAAAAAGTACCTCTAGTACATCAATGGATGCAGATGTCAGTCCCAGCCCTGTGTTGAAAACCACCCAGTCCACGAAGAAAATGACCAAGAAAAAGTCAGATGTACACATCTCAAAAGAGAGTCAAAATATATCGACCCCTAACAGACGAAGCAACATCGCAAGAAATTCTCAGCCTCCTGTAAGAGAATATAACCCTGTATCTACACTTGTCATCGGGAGTTCAATTCTTCAAAGGATAAAAACCCGTGGCCTAGATCAAAGTGTGAAAGTAAGTACAAATCGAGGTGCAAGTATTGCACACATTCGTTCCAAACTACAGAAGTTTGATGTGTCCTCCATCCAAAGTGTTATTATACAGGCTGGGGGTAATGATGTTGCAAATTTCCGTAACATTGATGCGATTGAGAATGATTTTGCAGAAATAGTTGCTGATTTGAAGAAAAGAAATCCAAGCATTGCAGTGTACCTATCGGAAGTGATTCCAAGAAGGGATGCAGATGTAACCGAAGTGAATAAGTGCATTAGATATGTTTGTGAGGAGTACGGTGCTGTGTTGATCGAATCGAGTAAGTCATTCAAACACTGGAATTCCCCATCTTTTTGGAGAGATGGCATCCATTTGTCCGACCGTGGCACTGCTTCGCTTCTGAAGCTCTACAGTACTCATGTGCAAATTCTTAAACATCAAAATTCCACCTCCGTCCAGACCTGCTATTTCTGTGGAGAGCAAGGTCATTCTTCGCGCAACTGTCGCCACGGCAACAAAGTAACTTGTTGGTATTGTGGTGAACATGGCCACAAGCAGAAATTTTGCACAAAGTAGGATCGCGGCAATGAAAGCTGTGCCGATTATACGAATGACTGTCCGATTATTAGCAATGTCAAAAATTATTTTCGCCCATTGATTAATCTTTGTTTTGACTGTAATGAATCAGTTTGCACCTGTCTTTTGTCTAATAATAAGTCAACTGAATATTGCTCAGAATCTGAGAGTGCAGATCTATGTAAACTTAAACCCCTTTTGAACCAAAATCGGCAAAAAAAACTTAACAACCCTTCTCCAATAACAAACATCCAGAATGATGACAAACAAAATGTGTGTGATTCAAAGAATGGCCTTCTGAAAAAAGGTCTGCATTTTGTAAATTTGAATGTTTGTCATATTTTACCAAAATTAGATGAATTAATTTTATATTTACAGGATCAACAAAATGTTGACATTTTTTCTTTATGTGAAACTTTTCTTGATGAAAATATTAGTGATTGTATTATAAATGTAAATGGATATACTTTTGAAAGAAAAGATAGAAAAGGAAAGGCGGGTGGTGGACTAATTACATATATTGCAAATGATTTGAAATATAAACGACGAATTGATTTAGAAATTAGTAATTTAGAAACAATGTGGCTTGAAATTAATCTTAAGAATTCTAAACCTATACTTTATTGTTCAGTTTACCGTCCACCATCTGCCCCCTCCTGCTGGGTAGACGATTTTGTTAGAGAAGTTCAGTGCGCTACCTGCTGTGACGATCAGGAAGTGATTATTGCAGGTGATTTCAATATAGATATGCTCAAAGACCCCCCGCAGAGTTGGTCATCTGCAATTGTAGATTTGGGATTAACGCAATTAATTAACACCCCAACAAGAATTACTAATAGCTCTAAAACTCTTATTGACCATTTCTACACTACGCACCCTGCTAACATATGTGAAATATCAGTACCCCCTGTAGCAATGTCTGACCATTATCCAGTATGTGCCACCCGAAGATCTAACAGCATGCAACGCAAAGGCAAACATATTGAAATACAATATCGTGACTTTAAAAACTTTAATGAAAATGATTTTTTGCACGATTTAAACAATGCAGATTTTGATGAATTGATTCTTCTGCATGATCCTGATGACATCTTAAACTGTTTCTATGATATTTTCAATTCTATACTTAATAAGCATGCGAAGGTTAAAACAAAGCGTGTGAAATCAGAATTTCGCACTAAATGGTTGACTCCAGAAATAAATGATGCTAGGAATATACGAGATCAATTCCATAAACAGGGAGACATGGAAAATTTTAGATTTTGGAGAAACAAAGTCACCTCATTAATTACTGGTGCAAAATCTACATATTATAAGACAGTTATTGAAAATAGCTCTACATCAAAAGAAATGTGGGGTCATTTAAATCAGCTTGCCTCAAAATCAGATAAAAATTCATCCCCCTCTAATATCACGTACAATGGATTAAATCTTTATAATTTACAAGACATTGCAGATGCTTTTAATGAGCATTTTGCGCAAATTCCGAAAAAATTGTTAAATAATCTTTCGTTCTCTGGTTTTGAACCAGAAAAATTGAAAAGATACACTGAAACAAAACTTGGAGGTCAGGACTTTCTTGAAATTCCCTTGATTAATGAAACAAAAGTATTTGATATGTTAAAGAGGCTTGACATAAACAAATCTACAGGCATAGATTTTCTTGGACCTAGGTTGCTCAAACTTTCAGCTAGTATAATATCCAAACCTCTAACACATCTAATAAATTCTAGCATTATCAATGGATCTTTTCCTTCACAGTTAAAGGTCGCAAAAGTAACTCCTTTATTTAAAAAAGGTGATAAATCAGATCCAGGAAATTATCGCCCAATCTCAATTTTACCAACTATATCGAAAGTTTTAGAGAAGCATGTAGCAGAAAATATACGCATCTTTACTTCACACTTTGATCTATTAATGAAAGCACAATCTGGATTTAGAGAATTTCACTCATGTCAGACAGCTCTCACAAAACTAACTGATAATTGGCTGCATGCAATAGATCAAGGAAATTTCGTTGGCATTACTTATTTGGATTTTAGCAAAGCATTTGATCTTGTAAATCATGATATACTTATTAGTAAACTCAAATGCTACCACTTTGATCCCACATCAATAAAATGGTTTCAATCATATTTAAATGATCGAACTCAAAGTGTAAAAATTTGTGCGTACACATCTGAATCACTGCCCGTCACAGCAGGTGTGCCACAAGGCTCTATTTTAGGTCCCTTGTTATTTCTGTTATACATCAATGATTTACCATTATCTGTTGAACATTGTAATGTTGATATGTTTGCTGATGACACAACAATGCATTTTCATGGTAACAATATTTCACATATTGAAGCAACTCTCAATCATGACCTGTATCAAATACAAACCTGGTGTCAACAGAATCAGATGATTTTAAATACTGATAAAACAAAGTGTATGTTAATGGGAACACACCAAAAGAAATCAAAATTAGAAAACGTTAATCTTCAACTACAACTTTCTGGCCATTCCATTGAAAATGTTAGAACAGAGAAATTATTAGGTGTTCACATTGATCATACTCTTCAATATACTTCGCATGTAGATGCAGTTTGCAAAACCCTTACTTATAAATTATTTACCTTACGAAAAATTAAAAAGTTTCTACCATTGAATACTAGAAAGCTATTTTATAATGCATTTATTTTACCATCAATTTTATATTGCCTTTCTATTTGGGGTAACTCTCCTCAAACTCACATCGATAGAATATACAAACTTCAGAAACGAGCAGCTAGGATTATTTTAAATGAAAAATATGATGCACCTTCAATGCCATTGTTTAACATTTTAGGCTGGTTAACAGTTTACGAACTTCTATATTTACAGAAAAGCATTCTAATGTTCAAAATATTTCATCATATGTCTCCGGATTATATGCATGATTTTTTTGAATTTCAAAGTTCTGGATCATACACATTACGCTCAGAGACAAATTCAGAACTTCGTTTACCAAAATATAAAACAAATTTATTCAAAAATTCTTTACAATATTCGGGGGTTATTATCTGGAATGAGTTGCCTATTAGTATTAGGAATTCCCAATCCCTTGCAATATTCAAAAGCAGTGTTGAAAATTTTTTACTTATGAAACGTACTGGTTCTACATGAAATTTATGTTTTCCTTTCTTTTCAATGAAATGCCAATATTTAATTTATTCTATTGTAACAAAGTGTTTATATTTTATTGTTTCATGTTTGTAATTATTGTCTTTAATGTATAAAACATTGTACATATGTTATAAAGAAGGCCCTGAGGAAGACTAGTGCTTGCACTAATCGGGTTACCTTCTATAAATAAAGTATTATTATTATTATTATTATTATTATTATTTTATGGCTTTATTTAAGTATCTCCGGTACTTACTGACCTAAAATCATCAAACTTTGTGAGTTGATACATCTTGGGTTTTTCGGAGAGTGACGACCAAAAATAAGGTCATGGTGACCTGCTTTTAACATTTTGTGACTATAATTAAGTATCTCTGGTACTTATTGACCTTAAATCATCAAACTTTGTCAGTTGATGCATCTTGGGTTTTCAGAGATTAGGTCACAGTGACCTACTTTTGACATTTTTAGCTTTTCTGAGACAAAGGCTCAAAGAGCTAATTCTATGGCCATTTGTGCGGTGTGCAGTGTGCATTAACTTTTTAGAATATGGGCCATAACTCAAGAACCCCTTGGCCAATCAGTGTCAAATTTGTCACAGGGTATCCTTGGCCCAAGGGCTAACCTTTATACTAAAATAAGGGTTGGTCCCCTTAAACAAGGGAAATAATCAGGAAAACAAAACCAAAAGTACTGGTTGCTAAAAATCTTCTCAGGAACCACCGGGCAGATTTTCACCAAACTTACATACAAGGATCAGGATATGTTGAAAATTAAAAATTGTTCAAGGCATGACCCTTGGGCAAAGGGCGTGGTCTCAAGGTCACTTCAAAGTTGACCTAAATTTACAAATAATAAAAACGTTTATATTTTGCTTACTATTAGGACTAGGATCATCAAATTTTTGTAAGTTGATGCATCTCAGGACTTCACATCATGTTAACTCAAAAGTAGGTCACGGTGACCTACTTTTTAAATTTTGTGGGCATTTGCTTTCAAATTGATTTGAAGGCATATTTCCGGCACTTTAAGACCTATGATAATCAAACTTTGTCAGTTGATGCATCTTGGGTACTTGAACAACGTCAGCTTAAAAGTAGGTCACCGTGACCTATTTTTTGAACTTTATGACGAATTCTTTTTAAAACATTAAATCCCATTATTTCAGACACTGAGAGGTTTAGAATCATCAAATCTTGTAATTTGATGCATCTTGGGACCTTAAAACATATTTATGAAAAAGTAGGTCACTGTGACCTACTTTTTCATTTTGCAGGCATTTGTTTTCGAATTGTTTAAAAGGCATATTTTGATTACCTTCAGACCTAGAATCATCAGATGCATCTTGTAACTTTGAAAAATGTCGATCAAAATATAGGTCACAATGACCTAGTTTCAACATTTTATGGCTATATTTTAGTATCTTAGGTATTTGTTGGCTTAGAATAATCAAACTTTGTGAGTTGATGCATCTTGGGTTTTCGGAGAGTAACAAACAAAAAGTAGTTCACGGTGACCTACTTTTGACATTTTATGGCTTTATTTAAGTATCTCCGGTACTTATTGGCTTAGAATCATCAAACTTTGTAAGCGGATGCATCTTGGGTTTTCGGAGAATGATGTCCAAAAAGTAAGTCACTGTGACCTACTATTGACATTTTATGGCTATATTTTAGTATCTTGGGTATTTATTTGCTTAGAATCATCAAACTTTGTGAGTTGATGCGTCTTAGGTTTTCGGAGAGTGACGACCAAAAAGTAGGTCACGATGACCTAATTATTGGCTTAGAATCATCAAACTTTATAAGTTGATGCATCTTGGGTTTTCGGAGAATGATGTCCAAAAAGTAGGTCATGATGACCTAATTTTTGACATTTTATGGCTTAATTTTAGTATCTATGGTACTAACTGGTTTAGAATCACTAAACTTTGTTTGTTGATGCATCTTTGGTTTTTAGAGAATGTCGATCAAAAAGTAGGTCATGGTGACCTACTTTTGAATATCTCAGGTACTTTTTGGCTTAGAATCATCAAACTTTGTTAGTTGATGTATCTTGGGTTTCAAAGAATGTAGACAAAAGAGTCACGGTGACCTACTTTTAAATATCTCAAATACTTATTTGCTTAGAATCTTCAATCTTTGTTTATTAATGCATCTTGAGTCCTCAAAAAACTTCAATCTTAATACAGGTCACTGTGATGTACTTATGTTTTCTTTATAGCTTTATTATTAAAAATATTTTCAGTCCTAATTGGCTAAAAATCATCAAACTTTGTCAGTTGATGCAACTTAGGTCTTAGGATACTTAAGGTTTGAGGCTTCAAACAGAAGTGACAGATTGCACAATTTATCAGAAGAGCGATTCAAGGCCCTTGGGCCTCTTGTTATGACTATATTTAAGTATCTCAGGCACTTATTGGCTAAGAATCATCAAACTTCGACAGTTGAGGCATCTTGGGATTTCGGAGAATGTCAACCAAAAAGTAGGTCACAGTGACCTACTTTTGAAAATCTCAGGTACGTATTAGCTTAGAATCATCAAACTTTGTCAATTTAAGCACATTGGGTTTTCGGAGAATATTGACAAAAAAGTAGGTCACTGTGACCTACTTTTGACATTTGATGGCTATATTTAATTATATCTGGTACTTATTGGCTCAGAATTATAAAACTTTGTCAATTGAGGCACCTTAGTCTTTCATTGAATGTCCAAGAAGTAGGTTTACGGTGACCTAATTTTGAATATCTCAGGTGCTTATTGGCTTAGAATCATCAAATTTTGTCAGTATAGGCATTATGGGTTTTGAATAACGACGACCAAAAAGTAGGTCACTGTGACCTACTTTTGACATTTGATGGCTATATTTAATTATCTCTGGTACTAATTGGCTTAGAATAGTCAAACTTTGTCAGATGATGCATCTTGGGTTTTCAGAGAATGTTGACCAAAAAGTAGGTCATAGTGACCTACTTTTGAATATCTCAGATCCTTATTTATTTAGAATCATCAGTCTTTGTCAATTAATGTATCTTGAGTCCTCAGAAAATTTTAATCAAAAAGTAGGTCACTGTGACCTACTCTTAGTATTTTATAATTATATTTTAACTTTGTAAGTTGATGCATTTTGGGTCTTATGATGTCTTATGCATTACCTTTCCATCTGCCCTCTTCATCTGTCTGTGCAACTGTCTGTCTACAAAAACTTTAACCCTTCCTATAAATTTTGAATTGGTGGGGCCATGGCTTTCATTTTCACATTATATTCCTTGTAACAAACCTTCTAGGTACTAATTTTGACCTCTTGACCTTGGAGTTTGACCAACTTTTGCAAAAAAAAAAATATCAAAATTTATCCTTGGCCATAGATTTTGAATAGTTGATGCTAGGGATTTCATTCTTCACATGTATGTTTGAGACATTTCCATGGGTATAAATATATTTGACCTTGACCTGAGAAGATGACCAGATTTTAAAAAAATTGAACATTGGCCATAACTTTTGAATAGTTAGCACTGGGGCTTTCATATTTCATAAGTGTATTTTTTTTTATATATTCCTAGTGAAAAGACCTTTCTTCAGATATCTTGATCTTTACCTTTGAGTTTGACCTACCTTTGGAAAACATTAACCTTGGCCATAACTTTTGAACATTTAGTGCTAGGGCTTCTATATTTAAATTGTTTATTTCTCATAACAAGTTCTTGCCTGGATACCACTAATTTTGACCTTGACCTTGGAGTTTGTCTCACTTTAAATTAACTTTAATCTTTGTGATAACTATTTAAAGGTTAGTACTTGGTCTTTCATTTTTCAATTATACTTACCATATTTATTGATTCAAATCCTTTGTTTGAATAAAACATTTTTGATATCTTAACATTGAAGTTGCTTTTGACAAACTTCAACTGTCGGTGTAAGCAGTCATGTTGGGGCATCAGTGTTTTACAAACAGACAGACTCGGCGGAAACCTAAAGTTCCCTCCTGTTTTACCACTTGGTGGTTAATAAATAAGTCAATATACTCTATATTTTTGATGAATATTTTTATTTTATGATAAAATGTAATATATTCATGATTTCATTCACTATGCAGTATACATATATAACATTTTAATAATTGTATTATACATATATCAAATACAGAATTTCCACTTTCCAGAATATTATTATTATAGTTTCATTCTGAAAAATTCATATTCTTCATTCTGAAAAAATTATATTTAACACATATTCCTTGAAATCAACTTAATACAAAATAAAGTTATCAACCTGTCTGGATATATACAATTGCTGCAAAGCTCTCATAAATGGTTACACAATGAAAAATTAATTTTCATTTATTAAGACACTTGTCAATAAGAAACATGTATACACTTACTAGTAATTGCAATACTAGGACTCCGCTACATTAGGAGGGCCTGAGTTCACAAACATGGTGCATCGTAGGAAAATTACATTGGGACGTCAAGAAAAATTTAATGAATAAGAAAAATCAAATAAGGCACATGATGGTGCTTAAATAAAAAGGAATTCATTTAGTTTACCAATTACTTATTCAATTCTGTAAAATAATAACACTAGTCTTGATAACAATATTGCCGAGTGAAGGGGAAAAAAACTCATATAATAAATGACATCACCAGCCTTAATATTACGCAGTACAAGTGATCCAGAGGAGTAGATTAACTAGTTTGACAAAAATGTCTAAATAAAACTAAAAACAATTGCATTTTATAAAATTTAAAACATTCAAACTAATTGAAATAATTTATAAATTATAAAGATTATGAATATATCCAGTATATCTAAGGAGCTACACTATGCATGTTATGACATGGAATCTGAAGAACATCGTTAGAATGATAAGTATATTCCAAATTTACAACTAAAGTGCAACGACCAAGATTAGTCTGTGGTGAAATATGGAATATCATTTGCTTATAGTTTATCTTTTGAAAGTACTCGGAGCTCATTCTGTTCTGCGTTACATTATTTTTTTTTAATAGAAACTTAAGCGGAGTGGGAATTTGTAGCTACTGTACACATTTTTGGCAAAATTACCAGTCTTAGTACTTCCCAATATGCACAAACAATCCAGGCAGTTTTTGGGTTGAAGATGTAAACTTTTCTAATTTTGAATGTGTATTATGTTTTCCTCCATACTCAAGACTGTGCATCTTTTTTTTTAAAGTTTACTTAAAACTTTTATTTTTATGCCAGTCACGTGACAAACAACTGTTACATGCAGTATAACCGGCATACGACACGTTGTAGAGGAAACATCATTAAGTAAATTTAGTTCATGATCATGATGATGTGAAAACGTACTTTTTAACTATAATTTGTTTTTACAAATACGTACTATATTTGGAAGGGACTAAGATAGTATTTTCCATTTTGGTCCTTAATAAACTTAGAGGAAAAATATCATTCAGTAAATTTTGAGACTGTGAATATGCCAATCAAAAAAGTTCATGTCAGTTTTGATTTATAATATTTTTTCTTATTTTGAATTTGAATTCACATACTACAGTATCTAATCCATGTTTTAAAGTACTTTGTTGTTTAAAAAACAGGTATAATGTATCAGATGAAATGACAATAACGTTCTTTAAAAAAGGAAAAAAAGTCATTGTTTTTACTATTACTACATGTATAATTCAAGATCGTGAATAAAGTGCAGTCTCTGTACAAAAAGAACTTCCGCCTAACAAAGTCCCTTTTTATAACGGTTTGTAGTTAAAATACAACAACTTACTTTAGAATCATCATTATTAAGTTTTTTTAAATGGTCAAACATAAAACGAGGATAGGTCTAAACTGTTTGGATATCAATTATTATTTTTTTTCATGTTATTGAGGAATGAAGAATTCCTTTCTTTCTTCCTATACAGATTTGAAACAAATTGTGTATGGAATATTTACTTAACTAGGGAACTTGAAAAAAAAAATAAATGCTGAAAATGGAACCCCAATGACTGCAAAATCAAGAAAAAAAGAAATATCTATAAGAAATAAATGTTTTCCTGTTTCAACTAATACAACACAAATTCCAAACAGTTTCCTCATCACTTCTCCTTCCTGTCTTTTTTAAAGCATTATTTCGAGAGAAAACTGCATTATTGTAAATAATAGCATTTATGTACTCATGTAATGATATTTGAGTTTATACTTTTAACAGGCTAATCAATCCGTTTTTATCCGTGTTTTGATTTTATGTCAATATTGGAGCGATCGATAGGGGGTAATTTTATCAACCAATCAGAAGAGACACTGAGTGTAGATTCTACGTCACTTTTTGTTTTGATTCGATCGCAGTAAGAAGGGTTTTCCAAGTGTTGCCCACCAACCACCCCGATCATTATACCACCTTTGTACATCTAAATACATATGCAATGTAAAAAGTAAATAGATAAAAACTGTTTTAAAATACATATATGTTATATTGTAATATTTTTATATTTGGGCAGTTCCTTTTATCTGCTAAGGCAGTTTTTGTCTGCCACCTTTTTTGCTGATTGTTATTTTTTACATTCTGGATTGTTTATGTGGATTTTCTTGATGTAATATGTTACACTGGGGAGATCAACTAAGGTTTTGTACAAATTTACACATTTTTTCAAGAGTGATCTCCCCTTTATCTGATGTATTTTATGATTATCTTTCGTCATTTATATATGTATAATAAATGACAAATTCATCCATCATACTTTGTGTTTGTGTTACTTTAATATGGATGTGATATGATCTACATAAGGTTATAGGTGTGTGCAAAAAAACTAGCTTCAGTGAACTTGTAAAATTAGTTTAATTACACTGGAGAACATAAAGGTGACTAAATCAATGTCACCTCTTCGGGCTGCATCATGTAAGGCATTTCTTCCGTTATTGTCTTCGACATCAAGTAAATGAGGATAAGTATTGACTAAATACTTACACATGTTTAGTTTTCCGTTCATACAACTGCAAAATCAAGAAAAAAAGAAATATCTATAAGAAATAAATGTTTTCCTGTTTCAACTAATACAACACAAATTCCAAACAGTTTCCTCATCACTTCTCCTTCCTGTCTTTTTTAAAGCATTTTTTCGAGAGAAAGGTGACTAAATCAATGTCACCTCTTCGGGCTGCATCATGTAAGGCATTTCTTCCATTATTGTCTTCGACATCAAGTAAATGAGGATAAGTATTGACTAAATACTTACACATGTTTAGTTTTCCGTTCATACAACATAAGTGAAGCGCTGTTTTCCCATCATTTCTTTTGTTTTCGATATCGAAGCCTTTTTCCACAACAAAATTGAGAAAATCAATATTACCTCCCCATGCTGCAGCAAGTAAGGCATTCCCTCCATTATTGTCTTTGACATCTAGTAAATGAGGATAAGTATTGACCAAGTACCTACACATATCTAGTTTTCCGGTCATACAGCATAGGTGAAGCACAGTTTTTCCATCATTTCTTTTGGTTTTGACATCCAAGCCTTTCTCCAACAGAAAATTGAGTAAATCAATGTTACCTGCCCAGGCTGCATCATGTAAGGCATTCCCTCCATTATTGTCTTTGACATCTAGTAAATGAGGATAAGTATTGACCAAGTACTTACACATCTCTAGTTCTCCGTTCATACAGCACTGGTGAAGCACAGTTTTCCCATCATTTGTTTTGGTTTTGACATCAAAACCTTTCTCCAACAGAAAATTGAGTAAATCAATGTTACCTCCCCAGGCTGCATCATGTAAGGCATTCTCTCCATTATTGTCTTTGACATCAAGTAAATGAGGATAAGTATTGACCAAGTACTTACACATTTGAAGTTTTCCGTTCATACAGCACTGGTGAAGCACAGTTTTCCCATTGTTTCTTTTGGTTTCGACATCAGAACCTTTCTCCAACAGAAAATTGAGTAAATCAATGTTACCTCCCCAGGCTGCATTATGTAAGGCATTCCCTCCATTATTGTCTTTGAAATCTAGTAAATGAGGATAAGTATTGACCAAGTATTTACACATCTCTAGTTTTCCCCTCATACAGCATAGGTGAAGCACAGTTTTCCCATCATTTCTTTTGGTTTTGACATCAAAACCTTTTTCCAACAGAATATTGAGTAAATCAATGTTACCTCCACTGGCTGCATCATGTAAGGCATTCTCTCCATTATTGTCTTTGACATCAAGTAAATGAGGATAAGTATTGACCAAGTACTTACACATCTCTAGTTTTCCGTTCATACAGCATAGGTGAAGCACAGTTTTCCCATCATTTCTTTTGCTTTTGATATCAAAACCTTTTTCCAACAGAAAATTGAGTAAATCAATGTTACCTGCCCAGGCTGCATCATGTAAGGCATTCTCTCCATTATTGTCTTTGAAATCTAGTAAATGAGGATAAGTATTGACCAAGTACTTACACATCTCTAGTTTTCCCCTCATACAGCATAGGTGAAGCACAGTTTTCCCATCATTTCTTTTGGTTTTGACATCAAAACCTTTCTCCAACAGAAAATTGAGTAAATCAATGTTACCTCCCCAGGCTGCATCATGTAAGGCATTTCCTCCATTATTGTCTTTGACATCTAGTAAATGAGGATAAGTATTGACCAAGTACTTACACATTTCTAGATTTCCGTTTATACAGCACTGGAGAAGTACAGTACCCCCATCATTTGTTTTGGTCTCAATATCGAAGCCTTTTTCCAACAGAAGGTTGAGTAAATCAAGGTTACCTCCCCAGGCTGCATCATGTAAGACATTCCCTCCATTATTGTCTTTGACATCTAGTAAATGAGGATAAGTATTGACCAAGTACTTACACATCTCTAGTCTTCCCCTCATACAGCATAGGTGAAGCACAGTAAACCCATCATTTCTTTTGGTTTTGACATCAAAACCTTTCTCCAACAGAAAATTCAGTAAATCAATGTTACCTCCCCAGGCTGCAGCATGTAAGGCATTTCCTCCATTATTGTCTTTGACATCAAGTAAATGAGGATAAGTATTGACCAAGTACTTACACATCTCTAGTTCTCCGTTTATACAGGAAATATAAAGCACTATACCCCCCTCATTTCTTTTGGTTTTGACATCAAAACCTTTCTCCAACAGAAAAATGAGTAAATCAATATTACCTCGGAAAGCTGCCAGATGTAAGGCGTTCCTTCCATTATTGTCCTTGACATCTAATAAATGAGGATAAGTATTGACCAAATACTTACACATCTCTAGTTTTCCAATCATACAGCATCGGTGAAGCACAGTTTCTCCATCATTTGTTTTCGATTTGACATCAAAACCTTTCTCCAACAGAAAATTTAGTAAATCAATGTAACCACCCCAGGCTGCATAATGTAAGGCATTTCTTCCATTATTGTCTTTTACATCTAGTAAATTAGGATAAGTATTGACCAAGTACTTACACATCTCTAGTTTTCCCCTCTTACAGCATAGGTGAAGCACAGTTTTCCCATTATTTGTTTTGGTTTTGACATCAAAACCTTTCTCCAACAGAAAATTGAGTAAATCAATGTTACCTCCCCTGGCTGCAGCATGTAAGGCACTTTCTCCATCATTATCTTTGACATCTCGTAAATGGGGATAAGTTTTGACCAAGTACTTACACATATTTAGTCTCCCAAACCTACAAGCTTCATGTAATGGTGTACTTTGACCGCCAGGAATTGTTTGCTCTACACCTTTTTCTATCAAGTACTCATACAATTCTATGTTTCCTGATTGAGCTGTCCAGTGAAATGGAGACATACCTGTTTTGTTATTATAATCTGACGAAAGGAAATCAGGATACTTATCACAGATATACCTAACCATGTTAAGTTTTCCATTTTGACAAGCATAGCTAAGAACAGTTGAACCAGAATTACTTGTTCTATATAGCTCACAACCACTTTGAACTAACTTTTTGAAGATTGTTTCGTCTCCTGCATACGCAACGAAATGTAGAGCGCTTCCATCTTGATTGTCTCGAACATCAATTAGTTGTGGGTAGCGTGCTAGAACTGGCTCAATGAGGTGATTCTGCCCAAAAAAACAAATCTCCTCTAGAAGACTGCATTCTATAAAATTCCAGTGAAAATGATTTGATAAAGTTCTTTTTGTAAGGTCTACATTATCAGTGAAGCGATAAAGCAAATCTAAATTTCCACTTTGCACAGCGTAAAAACACGTTTTTAAATTAAACCTAACATTAGTTGATAATAGCAAGTCAACTATTTCCCTCTGGTTGTGTGCACATGCTTCATTTAAGGACAAATATCTTTGTTCTTCTGAAGCTGAAGACAATAGATATTTAAACCAACTAAAGTTACCAGATACACAGAAATGAACTATCATTGTTTGCCCACGACTATCAGTATTTTCTTTTAGCCCAATCAACAAATTTTGATTATTTTTGCATTTAGAAACAAATTTCTCGTCTTCCCATATGTGAAGACGGGAAATTGTTTGAAATGCTGTAACTGATCTTCCCTGCAGGACTTCTAGCAATCGGTTAATTAAGTTCTGAAAAATATCTTCGACAATTACTACAGAATTCCACGACAATTTCTTACAAGTCGTTAACCTTTCTAGAAGGGTAAAATCACAACTCTTGATAATTTCTTGTGGGTAATAATTGACAAGACATTTAAATAAACTCTCCTGTACTGAGCTATGACTAAATTTATATTTTCTTTCAATATTGTCATAATCCATCAAAAAATCTTCGTAATGAGAGACAGAACTTTGAAACTTCAATAAAGTTGACTCTGTGGCTCCTATCATTTTTAGTGCTTCTTCTTTCCGCGTTCTGTCTGATGGTGTTTTCAGCACGCTTTCTTCCACAATCCCTCCACAGAGAAGAATATAGATTAAAACTGACATTTTGCTTTCTTTTCGATCTAACCTTTGTTTTATATAATTTTCCAAGCTAAGAATAGGATCCTTTAAGAAAGCTTGAGGGTCTTCGGAAAATATTGGATTATTTTTCAAGAGGCTGCAACATTGGGGGATTCCAAGTGAATTTCCAAGTTTAATAACATCCGGCATTGTATTTGATGTTATCATTTTATCAAGACCGTACGTTGTAAACATTTCTACTATTTCTGAACTTTGCATTTGAAAATTCCCATTAGATAAGTCAACTGAAGAATTGCTTAAAAATAATTCTTCATTTATTCTTTCTACTGCTTCTTTGTAAATATCATTTCTGATTGTTATAATTAAAACATTTCCTTGACAATTATCATTATTCCACATTGCCTTAATCAAATGTCTCTTGGCTTTAAAGTTGTCAACCTCATTTGAAACTGAGAACTCCCCGAATAAATTATCTAAAAATAAAGCGACGTTTGAAGATGATGATACGGATCCATATAATTCTTTAACGGTGAACAACTGGAGAGGAAACATTCCTTTCTTCTGTAATTCTGTTAAGACGTGCATGGCAATCGTGGTTTTCCCGGATCCCGGGTTACCTTTGACAAGGACAAACCTATTAGTCTCCAGAAGTTCTAATACTCTCTGAATCGCACGCGTTTGAACAAATACATTCCTTATTTTTAGCTCTTGTTTTTCTAAAGCAGCTTCGGTTGTGTCTAAAAAACATTCCAGCAATATTTTCAATTATGCTTAAATATCCACATCTAATAAAAATCTTTTTTGTCATTTTTATCTTCTTGTAATTTTTTTGTATCAAGGAAATATAAGGAATAATTAAGGTCTTACCAATCTTTGCTCTGATATTCATAGCTGAAAAAGAAAACAAGATATGAGTAAGATGCTGTTTCGTATGGTACATGTGTATTATTTTGAACAGCCTTTCCAGTTACAGATATTTAAACCAAACCGTTTGAAATGTCCTTTTCTCAGGTTAATGTCATGTAAAAATATCTAAGCAGTACGACCAACACTTTTGAAAAAGGTGCTTTATTTCTCTTTTTATCAAGATTTACAGATCAATAAGTACATCCATATACACCTAGTTGCAGGTTTAATAAAATATTGACGATTCATCCAAATGATTGCGTTACATGTATACATATGGATGTCATACATACATTTACAAGTACCTTTAAGTTATTTATTCAACTTAACTTTTTCTTTAGAGAGAGACGATAGTTAGATATTCATATTTATAAAGAATTTTAGAAAGCAGAAGGAATAAAGTCATTTATTAAAGTAATGAAAATGTCTGCACGTGTGAGAAATATTATGAAGATGAACGTCAAGATTTCTTTTCATTTGAAAACAAATTATTTTTTCCACGATTCAATAATGCGAATTAAATTGCGTTCAAATACGAATTAAAACTTTATTTCTTCGAATAGGGTTTCCAGTAGGGCTATTATAACGTCATTTGTAAATCAAGTCATGTACGCAGAGCCATCCATTAAATGATTTGATATAATTATCATAGTGGCTACAGGTATACATTTAGTGATTGACATACTTTTCCTCGATTTTTTTTAACCAGATATAGCATATACCTATATCTAACCACCAACAGGTGTCCTCGAATTAGCTTCGCTTAGCTACGTTGCGTTCACATGGAGCTAATGCGAAATAATTTAATTTTGTTTGTATTCTAGTCTCTCATTGGTTGATTACCAAAAAGGAACGCAAATTATTTCTTAATAACCTGGTTTGGTATGGGGACACACCCCCTTGACAACCAGCTGAATCATCTGTATCCATACAATCCCCTCATTTCCAGTCATTGGAATTCATGGGAAATTCCAGATTTAATAAATGTACCTTTAACTTCAAACAGTAGCTCTATCTTACCTCGTGTACACAAACATCATGGCTGCTAGATCTGTATATCAGTTATTACCTCCCCTTGTTTCATATCACTTCCGTTACTAGGGATGTATTATTGAGCGGCAAATTTGAACTCATAAAAAGCAACACAATTTTACACTAACAGTTGTTTAATTATTTTGAAATTAAATTATAAGGAATGACTCTAATTCTTGGCCAAATTATTCGATGATAACCTGGTTTGGGTCAGTTTACGCTTTTTGATAAACTGCTTCGCGGATTATAAAGCGTAAACTGACCCAAACCAGGTTATCATCGAATAATTTGGCCAAGAATTAAAGTCATTCCTTAAGTAATTTATGCCCTGTTCACACGGCGAGTTTAATTCGCAGTAAATTAATGCGAGGTAAACTAATGCGAATTAAAATAATGCGAATTAAATTGCGTTCACATGACATCTAATGCGAAGTAAACTAATGCGAATTAAAATTCAACTTCTACAGTCAGGCGTCATTAAGTCTATTATGACGTCATTTGTATATCACGTCATGTGTGCAGAGCCATCCTTTGATAAATGATGAAGTGGCTTCAGGTATTCATTGATTTTAGTGATTAACATACTTTCCCTCAATTTTTGAACCAAATATAGTACAAATACCTATATCGGACCACCAACATGTGTCCTGTGACTTAATTGTGGCCTTACGCATGCGTCAAAATTTAATTCGAATTAGCTTCGCTTAGCGTTCACACGGAGCTAATGCGAAGTAATTTAATGCGCAGTAAACTAATTCGAATTAACCTAATTCGCATTAAATTCTCCGTGTGAATGCTAAGCGAAGCTAATTCGCAGTAACTTTACGCTTAATTCGAATTAAACTCTCCGTGTGAACAGGGCATTAATGTGCAGTAAATTAATACATTTAACTAATTCGCATGAAATTTTCCGCCTGAACGCTAAGCAAAGCTAATTCGCAGAAACTTACATTTAATTCAAATTAAACTCTCCGCGTGAACAGGGCATAAATGAATAATACGTTCGTCTATTTTGCATACAATAATATGTTACTTTGAAGCGGGTAATTTATTAAACCACAGGAGTCTGAAGTTTTAATCGTCAAAAAAAAAAAAAAAAAAAAAAAAAAAAAAAAAATCCGGAAAAAAATTTTCCTACCCTTAACTAAAAAAACCCCAGGATGGCAACGTGTTTTGGGGGGCCCACCTAAACAAAAAGATCTAGGCTTGGTGGGAAAAATCTCGCAACTAATTCAGTATCTGGAGTGTTTGTGCTATTTATTCAAGTTAAGAAATCAAATCTGCTTGACGACTACGGGCTGTTCATGGCCTTTTTTCCAGTTTGACAGCTCATCCTGGACTCCATGCCACTAAACCGGAAGTGAACTCCGAGGTGAATTAATGACGTAATTGAAGAAAAGAACCCAAAAAAATGCATGTAAAACTTATTGTACAATTTTATGTTACCATACGTGATCAATAAAAAGATATATTTTTCAAACAAAATAATGCTTTATAATAGCGCTTAGTCTAACTGTTTGGCTCTTTGTCGACATGGCTTTTCAGTGATTTAAATTTGGCGCTTGTAAAAACTGAATTATCTGTCCCAGGTACACATCGTCGTACAAGTAAGAAAAAAAATAAATAACTTTTTAAAGTTCTGTTAAATATATTTAAAATAACTGAATAAAATTACGTTGAACAATAATTTATTTTATTTCATTTGAACAAGCTTTTATAAACGTCAAATATACACTGCGAGATCCTCTTCCGGTTTAGTGGCATGGAGTCCAGGATGAGCTGTCAAAGTGGAAAAAGGGCTAGGAACGGCCCGTAGTCGTCAAGCAGATTGAATTTTTCACATTAAATAAATAACAAAAACGCTCCAGAAACTGAATTAGTCGCGAGATTTTTTCTGGCCAAGCCCAGATCTATTTGTTTAGGTGGGTCCCCCCAAAACACGTTGCCATCCTGGGGTTTTTTTAGTTAAGGGTAGGAAAATTTTTTTCCGGATTTTTTTTTTTTTTTGACGATTAAAACTTCAGACTCCTGTGATTAAACAGAACATTGAATATTTACTTTGTTGAATATTTTTTAAAAAATTGAACTAAAAGCATTATAACCAAAGCTAAACTTACCAAACCCTGTGTTTTCTTTTTTATCTGTAGAAGAGTGAATTATCAATTTCAGGAAAATAGTGTCCATTCTTTATTAACTCATTTTAATCTGAGTTATTGTTAGTTTATTTGATTCATAAATAGTACTATGCCCATGGAATAAACATAATTATTTATAAATACTTCAGACAAAAAAGTTGATAAATGACTGACAGATTTATGTAAAAATTCTCAGATCTGAATGGTAATATTTAACTCTGTATTCTGTACGATGACTTACTTTTCAGTTTCTGTATTTCTTTGGCGTTTTGTTCTACAACTGAGACCAGTGACTCTGTTTAAAGAAAAAGCTATTCTACAGTTGACTGCATACATTAAGGCCCTGGGACCCGTTTTACAAAAGGACTTACGAATTAAGACCAAATTTAATTCTTCATGTCACTTTTTTGGTAAACATTATATTAATATTATTTTAATCTTTTTAAAAGAAATGTGGAAAGATATTTTTACATCAAACATTTTAAAGAGAATTATAAATTTTGCAAACGCTTACAATCATCTGACGTTTTTGGTCTCAGTCTAAGTTGTTTTGTAAAACGGGCCTCAGGTGTTCAAGGTTTGTTTATTATTTGCATTGATATTTCTAACGTTACATATATCTTAATAAATGCTTTAATGTTTTTATTTTTTGTTTTTCAAATATTATATATCTTAGTATAGATATTTAATCGTAAGATTTCACATGTCCGAATACTTTCCTTATATGGATATGATAAAAAAATATCCCCCCCCCCCTGCTGTGATTTATGATAGTTCTGTTTTTATTCAGATACAAAATAGATGGAGCTTCTACATTTCAAGTTATGACAAAAATATTCACGTTCTCTAAGAAGGATTGATATTATAAGGTACAAGGGTACGATCATGCAGGAATTCAATTTATAATATAATCTTTATCCAATGTTTTACTCTTCACAAAAAAGTATAAGCCATGCCTTAATGGGAGTTTGTCTTCATGAAAGCAAATGATAAATAACCAATGATATTTAGGACAATTAAGAGTTCTAAAAATCAATAAGTATATTCTTTGTTTTTTTTTTTAAATGATTGTGTGTGATGAAAGAGATGGACATGATCTGCAATAAAAACGAATTGTTTATACCAATAGTCATACCTAATATTGTAAGCTTTTTTATCCATTTGATTTCCTGTTGCGGGTCCATTTTTTCGGTCTTGATAAAATCCACCGATTGTTGATATTTTGAAACGCCAAAACAGATATCAACATCTTCGGCAATTTTGCGAATGTTCATACACTCAAGTTGGAAATCAGCATCAGGTATACCTATTTCAACAGCATGTCCGTAGTGTTTGTTTCTGATGCACCTGATACGCTCCATATTTGCCGATACACTTCTATCTGTAGGGTCGGGATTATTACCCCAACCTTGACTGTGTGCAGGTAGCGTAGTCAAATTACGCAGGAGAGTATATAGTAAGGATATATCCAAATCTGAATAATTTCCACCATAGATATTTGACGGTGGAGGAAAAATTAAATCAGCCTGTGATTTATTGAGCGGATTCCTCTTCTCTGATTTCATCCAGCTTTTAACTCTCCTGGACAGGTCAGTCGCTGGAACCTCTTTGAGAAGAACGCCCCTCATCATGTCAGCACAGGGTCCAAGAATCAGACGGGAGATCCGTGCTAGGTTAGTTGTTTGTGGTGTAGAGGCGTACTTTGAGTGGGACATGATCTGGTGTGCTTCTTTTCGAACAACAGTATTTTACACTGAAAATATATTGTCTCCGATAGCTGCATATATTTTCTTTAATTCCGTGTGACGATAAATCGCAATGTGGAAGGATTAAATGAAAAGCGGAAATGTCCTTTCATCTGAAAGTAACAGAAATAAGTTGCATACTGATATTCATTGAAAACATTGAGAATCTAGTTTATTTATTCTTAATCTATAGGCAATGTCTCCATATGAGTGGAAAAAGTCTCGATAGGGACGTTAAACGATATGCAATCAATTAATTAATCATTATCCATTGATGTAAATTTAATGATGCTTATTTAGAAAAAGTGCTTTGCACTTTCAGGAAATCATCGGATGGCTTTTACATTTTCTATTGAATATGTTATACTGATACGTTCATTTTACATTTTTTATTGAACTATAAACGACCTCATGTTGTGCCCCAAATTCGTCTGAAGAGAGACATTTAGGTAAGAAAGTGTAAAAAAAAGTTTAAGACGAAGTGGAAATGTGTACTGAGTATTTAAAAACTGTAAAATGATTCGATTTTTGTTAAAATACACCTGTAAAAGAATATGTGTATTTTGGACGTGAAATGAAAAACAATGTAATATTAAATATTATTATTGGGGTCACCGTAAAGTTGAAAAATAAAATTTCAAAAAATTATTCAAACCACTACATGAATTATCAAACTGTTCATTACTAAGGACGTCAAAATTATCAATTAGTAATATTCTAATATTCGAAAGGAGTATCTGAATATATTTGAATATATTAAAATATTCGATAAAATAAATACGACAAATATTAATGATTGATTGATTGTATGCTGTTTAACGTCCCTCTCCAGAATATTTTACTGATATGGAGACGTCACCATTGCCGGTGAAGGGATGCAAATTTAGGCCTCCTCCATTGCATCTAGTCCCACCGCTGATGTTTTTGGTGTCCGTGTTTACTTTGCTCCTATTTTGTATTGTTTTATGGACATTAATTGATATTGAATACTTTCGATATACCCCTAAAATGAACAAAATATATCTGCAGTATAAAAACATAGAAATTTCTTTTAAGTGACGCAATAGATTAAATTAATTTGCATTGCTGGAAATGGTTAGCGTTTCGAGGACGGTGAACTCTAGAATAAAGCGGATTGGATACCATGAACATTGGCATTACCACTAAAAAAGCGGGCTCAAGTGGAGAGTACGGACAAAGTAGTTCGGCGCAATAATTTATATTTGTATGTTCATACTCATATTTCGGTCGGAAAGTATATGTGTACAAAAAAGGTAGAGAAGAACACAACTGGCTGACGGCAGGTAGACAAGTTGACGGGTCGGCAGGTAGACAGGTCATCAGGTAGACAGGTCGGCGGGTCGGCAGGTAGATGGGTCGGGATCAGCAGGTAGACGGTTAGGCAGATAGACAGGTCGGCAGGTAGACAGGTTGGCAGGTAGACAGGTCGTCAGGTAGACAGGTCGGCGGGTCGGCAGGTAGATGGGTCGGGATCAGTAAGTAGACGGTTCGGCAGGTAGACAGGTCGGTAGGTAGACGGGTTGGCAGGTAGACAGGTCGTCAGGTAGACGGGTCGGCAGGTAGACAGGTCGGCAAGTAGACGGTTCGACAGGTAGACGGGTTGGCAGGTAGACAGGTTGGCAGGTAGAAAGGTCGTCAGGTTGACAGGTCGGCAGGTAGATGGGTCGAAATCAGCAGGTAGACAGTTCGACAGGTAGACAGGTCGGCATGTAGACGGGTTAGCAGGAAAATAGGTCGTCAGGTAGATGGGTCGGCAGGTAGACAGGTCGTCAGGTATGCGGATCGACTGTTAGACAGGTCGACCATCAGGGCTGAAGTAGAGAGTAGAATAATCTGCGAGGACTAACCCTAATCTCTCGGATGGATGCGAGACTAACCCTAATCAGTCGAATAATGTGCGAGAACTAACCCTAATCTCTCGGATGGATGCGAGACTAACCCTAATCAGTCGAATAATGTGCGAGGACTAAGCCTTATCTTTCGGATGGATGCGAGACTAACCTTAATCAGTCAAATAATGTGCGAGGACTAACCCAAATTTCTCGGATGGATGCGAGACTAACCTAAATCTGTCGAATAATGCGCGAGGACTAACCCTAATCTCTCAGGTGGATGCTAGACTAACCCTAATCTGTCGAATAATGTGCGAGGACTAACCAGAAACTGCTTAGCTGTCGACCTGCCGACATCTCTATCTGCCGACGTGTCTACCTGCCGACATGTGACGGACCTGCCATCCTGTATATTAGCAAATGTTTACCTGCCGACCTGTCGACTTCTCTACCTGCCGACCTCTCTACCTGCCGACTTGTGACGGACCTGTCGACCTGTATATTAGCAAATGTTTACCTGCCGACCTGTCGACCTGTTTTAATTTCTAGCAGTAAAATATAACCAAATCACAACTATATGAAAGAATATCCGCCGTAATATGGAACTACATATCCGTTAACTCCACTTGATCCAAAAAGCGCTGCATGCGACATGTCAGTGGTGGGTGTTCAGTACAGACCATTACTGAGGCATGCTATTTTGGAGCCTAACAAGAATCAAATCTTCCTGAGACCGTACGCAGTACCGCTACAAATAAATTAGTTCGAGAATATACTACTGAATATAAGTGATATTAAAAGATAATGAACCTGCTACCTCTTTGAATGGCGGTCCGATTCTAACTCTAATTTGTCGACCCGTAATTTTGTCTATTCCATCGTAACAACATAAAAAAATGTAACGTTTATTACCGTCTCAAACGTCTAAGCACAACAAGAGAAAAATTAATTTGAGATACTCACAATTCATACCAGGAGAATACGATGTGGATATAAGGAGATATTTCCATTGTTTCAGAGAGGCGGTTAAACACATATTATCCTGCCTCTGATAAAAATCGTGAAATTTCATTGGCCGAGAGCAATACTGCATGAAACGATATTATGCTGTCTACCCACCTCACATTGCTAATGTGCCCCCTCCACGTGACCTACCCACCACACATCATCAATATACTGCTTTCACGTGACCCGCACGGAGCTTCATATCTGACGTCACAATGCGTCTGACGACAACGTACAATGGATGTAGAACGTCTTGCTTTGACATTCAGTGAAAGCGGTTTATTGATACTATCAATATATAATCTTTTAGAGAACCATCGGCAGGATAAATTCGTTATGTAGACACTTAGAGGGGTAATACGGAAATATGTGGGGTCCTTGTCACTTCTTTCTTTTTTCTTGCTTCTCAGGAAATTCTGGTCTGGAACACCCCCCCCCCCCCGGTCCCCCCCAGAAAAAAAAATTCTGGATCTTGTAACTGAATGTAACGTTGATAACGGGGGATAACTCTTCAGAATGTGAAATTCGTCTATTGTAGCATCGGATGACCTTTGATCCTTTAAACTTTAACCTAACCGTTTGCATTTCAGACTATTTTACCCAAATCTATACCAAAACTTGTACTTATCGATTGTTATTATTTAGGCCCTGTCATCTTCATGAAATATAATCCAGTTAAAACACAAAATGAAATAATTCCTACCGACATATATGCAAATATGCACACTAGTATCCTACTGCACGTGCAGTGAAATCTAAAATGACAATGCCAATGGTAAAACTAGTACTTAAGTTGGGTACGTGACGCAAGCCCAATGTGATGCAGGTGTTCAGATAAATGTATAGTGCAAGAACAAATTGAAAATTATCATTTACAAAAGATGTTTTAATTTAGCTTTGCAATCTAGGCCTATTTGAAAGAACAGACAAATAAGGTGTGTTTGTGTGTGTGTGTGTGTTGATGGGAGACGGGTGGGGGTTGACTATTAAATTGATTGTGTATATGGCAGCTTTCAAGAAGTTTCTGCCTAATCAAATATAAATAAGCTTTGCACATATTGAAAAATTCATCAAAAACGCTTTACACTAATTTGAATAATATTATTTGTTGTTAATCTATATGAGAAAATAGATTTTAAAAGTTCCAATTATGTGCCAAAAATCCCCCCCCCCTTTATCAAACCTAATTTACATCATTAATTTAATTCTGTAGTTTAATTTCCGACTGGTAATGAATTAAGAATATGAAATACCTATAAAATGGAGACCCATGGGTCACATGGTCACTAGCTGCAGATCTGTAGCGTTATGGTTTTATATATTAGTCTTTGACTGCAGATCCTGTAATGCAAAAAAGGTGCAATTTACGGCGCAATATTTTTTGCGCACTTCTGGGGAGAATTTCTCCACTTTCCAGCATCGGTCAATTTACTACCTTTCAATCCCTAATTCTAGGCACATTATTTAATCAATCTGTATATTTTATCCATCTCCCAACCCTTTATAGTCGTCTCTACTCGAGATAAACTCGCTTGATTAAAATTATTTGTTAGATTGCTGAAAATTCACATCAAGCGAGTTTATTGCCTGTAGAGATTACTACATGTATAAATGGCTGGGAGGTGGACAAAATAAACATATTGGCCAGAGAATTTGTTTAAAATTAAGGAGTGAAAGGTAGTTGATTGACTAATGCTAGAAAGTGGAGAAATTCTGCCCCAAAGTGCTCAAAAAATATTGCGCGTAAATTGCACCTTTTTTTGCATATGGGGATCTGTAGCGTTATGATCAAAGACAAATATATAAAACCAGCTCTGCAGCTACATGGTCACCTGGGCATATTATGCTCAATTTGATGAATACATGTATTAATTATGTAAATTATTGAATTATATTGACTTTTTCCTTGGTAAAGCCCAATATGAAGAAGTGTGCATTTAGAGGCAAACACCTTAGTGCGGGTATTACTGTCTCATGACAGCATCTAGTTTATAGTATCGTGTATTTCATGTGAAGGAGGAATGTTTAAAAAATCTATGTTGATATCGCCAACAATTATTATTCTATTGGATAAATCAAGGGCTTTATCTAATGACCAGGAAAAGTTTCTCCAAAAGACATTACCAGTCTGAGGCGGGTGGTATACACAGCATAATAAATAATTACAGGTAGGATGTTCTATTTCAATCCAAATGCACTCAATATTTGTCGGTTCCAGTTCAACTCGACGACGTACAGATATTGAATTAGTCAAGTATATCATTACACCGCCCCCAAAAGAGTTTCTATCTTTACGAATAATGTTGTTAAACCCATCAATATGTAGATCATCATTCAATACTTTGCTATCTAAATGAGTCTCAGTAAAGCACACAATGTCAAAATCGTGAACCATTGCTTTTAAATAGTCTAATTTGTTTCTAATACTTCTAATGTTTAAGTGGAATATGTCAAGGACACTCTCGTGTGTGGGACCGGGATTGACCTAAATATCACCCGACAACAATAAAATAATCATACTAAAGTGAAAGAAAAAAGTTACAGACACCAATGATCCTATTACTTTTGTTAAGTCCTTAGAAAAGAACTTTTTTAGCATTTTGAGTACGTGTTCTAATAGCTTTCCAAATCTATATACAAAAATGGAAGATATGTTTATACATCTACATGCTAGACAGAAGTTTCCTATAGCGGCACGATGCTGCATAAGCGTATTACCCATTATCCTTTATTGTTTTAAGGCATGATAATGTAGGGTTGGTACTCAGGCCGCATATAGGAATAAATATAAGTGTCAAATCAAAAAATAAAAGAATTTTCTGGAAAGAAGGTGGACCATCACATTTTGTTTTTGTAGCATAAAAAAAAGAAACGATTTAACAAAAAAGAAATAAATAAAACAGTCACGAGAAAAACAGAAAAACGAATTGTTTGGGTAGCAGTAAAGGGCAAATAACATATGTACAATGAAAAAAAGAAGGGATCATACTTGAACCCTAATAATATAGGATTGGATGAAAACAAAACTATAGTACTAAACAAAAATAGTCCTAGACATGTTACATGTAAAGGCATACACAGTCCACTATATCCGCAATTTTTATGTATAATAATAAAAAGGGGGGATGGTAATAAATAGGCAGATTACAAGTGATGTAAGCATGTTAAACTCAAACATATATATATATATATATATATATATATATATATATATATATATATATATATATATATATATATATATATATATATATATATATATATATGTTCAGCCATTTAAATCATCACCGAGGGTTGTACTTTGATCTCCGGTCACACCTTTGTCATCGGTCATACCTTGATCTCCGGTAGGACTTGAGGTCGATGAGTCAACCGGGCTGGCCTTGACCACCGTCGAATATGAGCGCTCACCCTCCTCCATCTCATCATCTGCTACGTCACCTGCCAAACTGTCTTCGCTCGCCAGGTTATCTATATCGTTGATACTTTTGATAATTACCCTTTTTTGTCGTTTATCTTGACATAGATTTTACCGTCATAAGTCCAGCATCCCTGTGCTCGGTGATTACGAAAAGCTGCTCTGGCTTTTGCAAATAGCATAGATCGTTTGCGAGTGAGGGCCTCATTTATGTAGATCTTATAAGTGTTGGTTGGGTTGTCATTCCAGCCTTTGAGATTACTTTTGTTGTTATAGACTAAGGCCTTATCAGTAAAGTGAAATAGTTTTGGGGTTTTCAAGATTTTTTTTCTGATGGTACACATGATGAATAAGTGTAATGAATATAATTTGTGAAAAAAATGTCCAACAAGACAAGAACCGGCGGGTGTCCTGTCCATAAGTACCATTGCGCAGAATGTAACAAGTATGATAAATCGAATGATAATGGACCAGTCTGGAAGGATTTTTACTTCTTCTTAACATAATGCTCTTTCATACACCTGTAGGGGGTGTTTATTCCCTAGACAGGTACCAACTGCTGTCCTGGATCCTGATTGTCATTCACATTCGTATAGACTAAACTTTCAAGTAAAGAATTCTTGAAACAAGGAAATAATTAATTGTATAGGTGAATTCTGACTGCACGGCTAGGTACAGATTAAAATCTGGGCCAGCTCCTGACACATACGATGTAGTTGAAAAAGTTAAATATAGAGAACAACATGCAATTAATACTGAGTGGAGAAAATCCATATTGCGTTTCCTTATCCTACATTCTCCTCTGAATCATCTACTGACAGACACGACGTACCTAAAAAATTAAGTAGAGAGGATAATAAAACAGAGAAGAGGAAACTCGTATCACTTTGTATACACCATATTCTGCTTCCTTATCTTAGAAAATCATATCAATATAATTCCCATATTCCGTTGAATCAACATCGTTGATTTTGACTCACAGATTGATATAGCTTCCTGCAAGAGGCTGACCGTGTCTGTTTAGTATACTAGTATAGTGTCTCGTTATTTGTTGAGGATGGGGTGGGGGACAAGTTTCATGAGAATTATATAATGTTAATGATTTAAGGTTAAGGCTATTTTTCAAGTCATCAAAACCACTGACTAATATATATAGGGTGGCCTTTTCTATTCCTGTCCGCAACTGTTTGCATATTTTCGGTCCTTTTAGGAATTTGGTATCTAAATCATCTAAATCATTGACAATGCAATCGGCGACACCAGGCTACCGGTATATAAGAGCAAGAATGCACCATACACAGGAGCAAATACCTATTGTCTATCCTGGAAAACAAACCAACACGGGAATCTATATCAAAATAATCACTGGAAAGACTTCCGGCCTAACCGAGGCAGAACCTGACACTTCATTTGTTTTTTTTTTATCTATATCATAACACAAAGCTTTTGTGGATTTAAGTCAGTACACAAATATTTATCAAAATTTTTTTTTCGTTTTTGTTTAACAAAAACTGCTCATATATTTCTTCAAAAATAGCTCATTTTAATTAATTGTTATAAATACAATGAGTATAGAGCTGAAACGCATTTAAACATATGTACATGGAATGTGGGAGGTATGATCACTGACGGCATAAATAAATGTACAGATAACAAATTTATAGATCAGATAAAAAATTTGATATTGTATTGCTCACTGAAACACACATAGGCTATAATACTACCCTTGAAGTGAATAACTTTTCTTATTACCCAGTTTGCAGGGACAAATGCAGGTCAAATAATAACAGATACTTTGGAGGTTTAGGAATTTTTATAAAGAAAAACATAAGAAAGGGTATTTTAGTATTTTGAAATATAAACATAGAGTTTCAATGGTTAAAGCTTAAAAAAATTAATCAATTCTAAGACAGATGCATATGCTTATGTTTGGTATACATTCCTCCTTATATTTCAGGTTATTTAAGAAATAATACAGATATACTAGAACTATTGGAGAGAGATATATTAAAGGTAAATAGACAAAGATTTGAAGTGTTTATTTATTCAAATTTTCTGTATATCACTACTTATATATTGCAATAGCATTTCACACGAAAATTATCTAAAACCTTATTTCATCTTTAAAATATTGAAACTTCAAATTTGTAGACGGGTATGAATGACACATTCTAGCATTTTCACAGATTTTAATTTCATTTTTAATATACTCAGGAAAAGTGACATTTTCTTGTGTATTAGTGAAGATTAAAAAACTATAATCCAGAATATAATTTTTTGAATAATAGAAATTTTTACAGCAAAAAAACATTTCTTAGGTATTAAGAATGAAAATTTGTGAAAGTGGTATTATAAAATTTGCTGTAAAAAATTAAAGTTGTGTAAGTAGGGCGGGTAAAATGATGCTTTATTCGATAATCTTTTGATGTACATGTATATTCAAAACCTTGTGATGTATGTTCGAAATCTTGTTATGTATTTTCAAACAACTGATATATTTTTACTTGTGATGTATGGTGTGTTCAATTTGCTATTTTAAAACTGTACACAACACTGTAGAATGCGGATGACTTATACAATATCTTGCTATGCATATTAAAGACTTGTGTTATGTTCTATAATCTGTTGACATGTTCTCTCATGTATATAATTTATTTTTCGAAATTTTGGAATAAAGTTTTAATATGTGTTATAAAATCTAGTCATGCGTGCAATAGAAATAATGAAAGTATCCGTAGAGGGGATCTTCGTGTTGCACTTGACTTCACAAGTGTAATCATGAAAAATTGTGAAAGTGGTATTGTATAATTTGCTGTTAGAAAAAAATAAAACTTGTGTATGTATGGCGGGTAAAATGATGCTTTATTCGATAATCTTGTGATGTACATGTACATGTATATTCAAAACCTTGTGATGTATGTTCAAAATCTTGTTATGTTTTTTTTTCAAATAAAATTCTTATGATATGTTTTTAAAATTTTGTGATATATTTTCATATAAATATCTTGTGTATTTGTATTCAAAATCTTATAGCCACAGTGTATGTTCAAGTTTTTAAAACTGATTTAGATTTCAAAATCTTGTGATGAATGCTTTTAGTGTTATTTTTATATTCAATATCTTGTTATGTATATTTAAAAACTTGTGATGTATGTTCTATAATCTTTTGATGTATATTCGAAATCTTGTGATGTATATTCGAAATCTTTTGATGTACATTCGAAATCTTGTGATGTATAGTTGAAATCTTGTGATGTGTGTCATAAAATCTAGTGATTGTGAAAAATAATTGCATTGTTGGTATATGACAACTATATCCTAATATAAAAAAAACATTTTTTTTAAGAACAATAATTCTTGGTTAAAATAATGAAAGTATCCGTAACAGTGATCTTTATCGTGATGCACTTAACTTCATAACTGTTACCATTAGCAAATTCAACTTAACGTTCAAATTAAGTAACCATAGTAAGATAGTATCCGCCAACAAAAGTGCATTCTCTACTACTTAAGCTCTCTCAAATGACACCAAAATCACTAACCCTGTGACCATGTTTTTGTGACCTATATGCTAGTGTAAAAATAGCTTTAAAATATTACCTAGTACATATTTTAGTAATATACACAGCAAATTTCATAACTTTTAAACAAATTAGGAGTATAAAGTAAATTCATGTTTGGTATGCAATTTTTTTCCACAAATATATAGTTCATTTCACACTGACTAAAAAATATTGAAACTTATTTTGATAATACATAATAATTTAAATTTTATTTTTAATAATAGGAAAAGTATGTATTAATAATAATAATAATAATAATAATAATAATGTTTTACAGCAAAACATGCACACAGTATATTGTCAGTCCGTGCAGTTTTTGTGGTGAGCAGGCTTTAACAATTGAACATACCTGGTGAATCTTGTCCTGTTTTAAAAAAAACATGTTTTACAGGTGTGTTCAATTTGCTAATCCCTGTACACAACACTGTAGCGCGGAATGACGATACAATATAAAAATTATAAATTTAAAAAATATATTTTTCATTAATAAACAACAAGATGCCACAGTTTTAAAGTACAAGAATGAAAACTGTGAAAGTGGTATTGTATAATTTGCTATATAAATAAAAACTTGTGTATATATGGTAGGTAAAATGATGCTTTATTCGATAATTTTGTGATATACATGTATATTCAAAACCTTGTAATGTATGTTTGAAATCTTGTTATGTATTTTCAAATCCTTGCGATAAATTTTAAATATTTTGTATTATATGTTTGAAATCTTGTGATTTGTATTCAGAATCTTATGACGTATGTAAATTTTAAAACTGATTTAGATTTCAAAATCTTGTGATGAATGCTATTTAATGTTATGTTTATATTCAATATCTTGTTATGAATTTAAAAAACTTGTGATGTATGTTCTATAATCTTTTGATGTATGTTCTATATTGTGATATATTTTCAACATCTCGTGATATATATTCGAAATCTTATGTGTGGTATAAAATCTAGTGATGCATGCAATAGAAATAATGAAAGTTTCCGTAGCGGTGATCTTCATCGTGATGCACTTGACTTCACAAGTGTTATTATTAGCAAATTCAACTTAAAGTTCAAATTAGATAACCATAGTAAGACAGTATTCGCCAACAAAAGTTCATTTTCTACTAATTAAGCTCTCTCAAATGACACCAAAATCACTGAACCTGTGACCATGACTGTGACCTATATGCTAAAAATAGCTTTAAAATTTCGAACTTTCGCCATAACTTTTCAACCATAGGAGGCATAGAATTCATGTTTGGTATGCATACTCAACTAATTAAGTTCTTTCAACCGACATCAAGGACAATGACCTTGATGATAATAATAATCTTTATTCAAGCATAGGCAATTTGGCAATGTACATGAACATTGATCGAGGTGTGAGTATTATACACAATATAAAAATTAAAAACTTAATATACATAATTCAAGAGATAAGTTATAAAACAACTTAATCTCATTTTTATATAAATATACGAGTATATTGTATTAAATATGCCTAAATCATGGATAGCCAATTAAAGCCATTATGGCTTATTTCCAAAAGGGTCCTTTTACATGTATTAAAATTGTTGGCATATGACATATATTATATATTACTTACTAGAAAAAAATAAATAGAATACTAGCTATAAACGAGATGGATTTAAAAGTAATCGTATTATGCAAAAGCATATAAAACATAAGTTCTCAACCGTATAAGAGGAAAGAACAGTTGAGCTATAAATCTAATAGTATACAAAAATCCTCTTTGGCATTTTTCTTCTGTTTCTCCATTAAATGATTTTGATCTCTTTTTTGAATTTTGATTTACTTGTTATTGTATTAATCTGGTCAGGTAGAGAATTCCAATTTTCAATTCCATTATAAAAATGTTTGACTCTCCTTTTTTTTTTTAACCCTTGGCACTAAAAAAATTACATTGACTTGACCTTTTAAATTTTTTGACACATTTCGCTTAAAATTGCTTTACATATAATTTGGACCTTTATTATGAAAAATATTGTGGACATGAGTGAAGTATAACTGACAAACTTTACTTCTAATGTAAAAAAAACATTTTTTTTCAAATTCGTTAACACTAACTCTTGATCTAGTTGAGACATCGAGAATGAATCTAATACACTTATTTTGTACAACCTGTAGTCTATTTTTTTTTCAGATAGACCTTCATACAAACAAGTAATAGCAAAATCAATGTGCCACTGAATTAAAGCGGTACACAGTGATTTTCTTGATTGCATTGATAAACATGATTTTCTCTAATATAAAAATTTAGGTCTTTGGTTTGTTTTTCTAATAATAATTTCTACTCACCAGATACTAGTAGTAAGTTACCGGTATCTAAAGAAAAAATCCTAGATATCTAACACGATTTTTACACTCAATTTTGATACCATCACACACAGCTGAAAAATTGTTCATATCATAAGGCTTCAATTTTCAGAATCTTCTAGACACATCCTGTTTATTCATATACATGTTATAGTATGACTGGTATCAGAAAAAATGTCTTTCGTCGATGCCGAAATTTATATTTTGTTTTCAACTTATTGTACTTGTTTCAAATGATTAACAACAAAAATCACATACCCTACAACATCTCTAAACAGGTCTCTCTACACACAAAATAATGCTGACAACAGATGTTTCAAAAATACAACCAACATAAGTCTTTTTTAAGGTTAAAAGATACGGGATCAGTTCATATCAACCTTCCAAGGACATCACACAATAAGAGATGCTATTGAGTACTACATGCGTATTTTCTCCAAAAATATACCTAAATATTAGGCTCTAATGACATATCTTTTTAATATCACTTCTAAACGTTGGGTTCATGAAGGCATAAATTATAGGATTAGTAACATTATACACAAAGTACATATAAAAAACAATGTTGTTGTGGGTAACGGCACCAAGTGCCATCAACCAAGTAGGGAAAAAGGCAATGATAAAGACAACGGCAACAATAAATAACATTAATGCTGTCTTGATGTTTGCTATTGTATCGTGATCTTTGATATAGTGATGATGATTTTTATGGGCCTGTTGCTGCTGCAGAGGCAACGTCTCGTCTGCATTTTCTACTGGTCGAGAAGAGACGCCATTTTCACCTTTTTCCACCTGCAAAATCTTTTGTTCTTTGGCGTTTTCGTTGTTGTCGTTAGCAGACAGGGCAGTAAATGGCGGAGTTGGGGATGAGGCATTTTGTTTTTTGGGCTCTTTGAGAAAGGCCTGAAGACTTATGTTATTCATAGCCTTTTGGTTTCTTCTCTTGGATCTTCGTCGGGTGACGGAATAATAGATCATAGTATAAAGCAATAGCACAATTATCAGGGATATCAAATAAAACGAAGAATAGATTTTCTGCCACGTTATTAAGTAAGCCATGCCCACAATTGTTCCTGGATAATTACATTGACTAGTGTATTCTTGCTGCTGATACGGTGTCGAAATAGTTTGGTGAATGATACCATCTATACTGTTTGTCACTTCAGTGCAGTCTGAAAACTCCGAAGGGGATGAATCTGCAAACATCTACACAGAAAAGGATACACAGCTAAGTGTACCCAGAACACAGGCCAAGACTGTCAACACAGCTAAGTGTACCCAGAACACAGGCCAAGACTGTCAACAGGCCAATAACAGCCCTGGCCCGAGTTTTATTCAAAAGATGCAAGAATGGGTGGCAGATGCAGAGATAACGGTCCACAGCAATGGCCACCATTAAAAACGCAGACAGGGGCACGCTGAAGGTCAGAAGAAATATGTAAATTTTACACAGAGCGTCGTACAGAATCATAAACCAAAGGTATATCATACACGCAGTATACGGTATAATAACAGAACAGGTCAACAAGTCGTACACAGCTAACCCAAGAATGAAAACTGAAGAGGTGAGTTTATCCTTTTTCTTCGTGTACACAAAAATGACAATTCCATTTCCTATGATGCCTATGACGCTGAATACGGCGAGCATGCGTATAACGATGAGATCAGAAGTATTCAGTAGAAATACCGGTAAACACTCCTCAGCACTGCAGTCAATCTGTTTCGTTTGACAGTCCATGCTGTTCATTTTTCACGAAATACCAGCTCCTGAAATTATAAATAAATAATAATTACTCAGAATAGAAAGATAATATTTTCATGTACCCAATTTTTTTTTTAATTTCACAAAGTAAAAATGTTTTCATAAGTACTATTACACTAGTATATACTATCACGATCGTGATTTCAAAGGTATTAAAACAGTTCCAAAAAGGAGATCCAGGAATTTATGTTTTAAATCGCCGCGATACATACAGCGAATACTGTGAAATTTCGAATTTTTTTTTCAAGGTATGAAAAGAAGGAAATATATGAAATGAGCTACATGTAACACATTGTATTCAATCTCAAAGTCCATAAAACAATACAAAATAGGAGCAAAGCAAATACGGACCCCCAAAATATCAGAAGTGGGATCAGGTGCCACGGAGAAGTGAGCATTCTCTGCTAACCGGTCACACCCGCCGTGTGGTCCTTGTCATGATCGGGAAATAACGGTGAAATCCGTCGTCAATATGGTATAAATAATGAACTAACAATAAGTATAAAAAACGTCAGTCAGCATTTGACTCAAAGATAAATTGCATTTACTGACAAGGTCATTGTATCGACCATACAACTTACAAAATGAAGACTTTAATCTAGACTGCTGATCATGATATTCTTGTTTCATCAACTTGCTTGTCAATATATTACCGATATTACTACTACAATATATTACAGATATTACTACTAAACAATTCTTCGTCCACGAAATTAAATCCAAATGACCTCACAATTTTCCTAAAACCACGAAAATTTGACTTCTTGAAAATATTTGATTTTACAGTACATCAACAGAAATATTTCTTCTTTAGAAGTAATTTAATATTGATACTCCGCGAATGATAACGTAAACATTCCTCTTTTATATAAAGAAATTGTAACAATGTTAAAAAATATCACATAGACTTAAAATGCTTTTATTTTACTGATTAAAATAAACTTTTTTCATTTTAAAATATTTTAGTATGGTGATTTTTTAAGTGACACTTTATGTTAAGAACGCGGAAAGAGTCTTGTAAATTGAATTTGCACGCTTTCGGATTGATATGAGTTTTATTTCCTGTTTTATATCTCTATCATATTAATCAATATAGATTAATTACATACTCGTGACAGGCCAAAATTTTTGGTAGAAAATAATCATTAATTCCTTCCCGGGGCCAAGATTCACGGTCTAGGACTCGGCAAAGCCTTGCACTAGAATTTGAATCTTGTACCTTCAGAGGAATTTCACTAGTCTATCCCACATTCGTTTGAGTTTCTGATTGACAATATATATATGGTTTTTGGAGACCAGGTATTCTAACAATCCATTGGAATACCCATGGGTACAAATTGCGCTCTGTTATAAGCAGACTTATTTTTAAATTCATATGAAGCAGAATTTATGAAAAAAATCTTATGCGTGAAAAGAGGAAAACACTTGCTTGGCC
This sequence comes from Saccostrea cuccullata, assembly GCF_032062105.1. Classification (NCBI taxonomy): domain Eukaryota; kingdom Metazoa; phylum Mollusca; class Bivalvia; order Ostreida; family Ostreidae; genus Saccostrea; species Saccostrea cuccullata. Next base: position 86,971 of record NW_026941186.1, read on the forward strand.
TTCAACTCGACATTGAGATATATCGATGACTTATTCTCAATTCATAATGGTAATTTCCATTCCTACGTCGATTCGATATTATATCTTGGTGAGCTTGAGATAAAAGATACCACAGAGTCCGACACTTCTATTTCATACTTGGATATTTTCCTTGAAAAAGACACTATAATGGAAATCTAACAACCAAACTATATGATAAACGTGATGACTTTAACTTTTCTTCGTCATGATCAACTTCCCTTACTTATGCAGCAATATACCTTCATCACCTGCATTCGGAGTATATATATCTCAGTCCATTCGATACGCAAGAGTATGCTCTACGTATGAAAAATTTCTAAAACGAGGTAAATTATTGACAAGCAACTTGATGAAACAAGAATATCAACAGTCTCGTTTAAAGTATCATTTCGTAAGTTTATGGTCGATATAATGATCTTGTCATCAGATACAATTTATCATTGAGTCAAATGCTGACTGACGTTTTTCATACCAATTGTTAATCAAATACTTATACACTGAATTGAATTGACGATGGATTTTCCCGTTATTTCCTGATAATGACAAGGAGCACACGGAGAGTGTGACCGGTCAGCAGGGGATGCTCACTCCTCCATGGCACCTGATCCCACCTCTGACGCTTTGGGGGTCTGTGTTTGCTGTACTCTTATTTTGTATTGTTTTATGGACTTTGATATTGAATACTGTTCGTTATCTTCATTTCCTTCCTTGTAGTTATGAATGATTCTATTATTCTTATATCTCCGCTTGAATAAGTTTCTTAATTTCATATGCCATATGTCCTTTACCCTCCATATTTAAGTTCACAAACTCCCTGAAAGCTTTGCTACTTCCCTCTTTATCTGCTAACTTCTAAGAACATCTAATTAGCTCTTTAGAATTACATTGTACAGTGTATATCGATTTGACAATTTTGTTCGTCTCTTGGACTGGAGAAAGTATAATTTAGGGCATTTATTATTAGACATTAATTATTCTTACAACACCTTTTATTAGATATCCCAGCTGTAATGAGATTATTTTTTTTCCATTTTATCTCGTACCTTACACGGACTTTTTCTACTTGTCAGCTTTTTTAATCATCTCCTCATATTGGATTTTTGTTAGGTCACCTTAGTAACTCAGGTGAACTATTGCTATCCGTTTTCGTCCGTCGTCGTGCGTCGTGTGTCGTGCATCATGTGTAAACATTTGAACATTTTCAGAGAATCATACTAGCAATCTAAACATTTCTTTTTTTAGCGAAAAAACCATAAGCGCCGATAATTTATCTGCATTGATATATATTTTTACCGTAATATGGCAATTTTAGAGGTATTGGGCTTTGAAAAAATAAATTTAGGAATTAATTTCTAGACCAACCTATATGGTTAATTTTTCAAAAATTTCTTATCTTGGTGACTTTTTACATTAACTTTCATTTACTCGAATGAAAAAGAAATCCCTAGCGCAGAAATTCAAAAAATACGGAAAAATGTGATAATTTGGCGCTTTTTCATCAAATTCCCATAGGGTCCAATAGTAAGATAAAACAACTTTCCAGCCACTGGAAAGTGGCTATCCAAGTCCAACTTGCCCTTCATTGATAAACATAATATTTTGTTTCTGCAGTGATGGCTAAGAGAACGGAATTAATTAGGTGTATTTTTTTAATATGTGCATTCTAAGAAGATTTTTTTTCTCAATTAACTATTATTCCAAGTATTTTTTTTATCAAGTGATACTTTCTATCTGTTAATCACCCTGAAAAATTTATAAACTGTAAAAGTTTTAACTTAATACATCACATATTTTTGGGCTATTGTAAAAATAAGTTTTTTGGATATGTTGACCTTTGACGAAACCTTAAGTTGTTGTTCCCGCCAAAGCTGCTGAAATATGAAGCCCACTTTTTTAAGTATACACTGTACATACAGTAATTTAGTGCTTATCAATTTATAGGAAAATTACTTAATATGTTTTTTTTTTCCTAATTATGTCTGTTTTCGTGTTATAGTTTATTATTTTAACTATTGATTTTTATCCAAAGTTGTTGAACTGAACATGTTGAGCTTGACACCTAGAGTTAAATGTGTTAAGAAATAAGCCATGGTTAAACCTAAAAGTGAAACAAAAAAGTAAAACATTTTTGTCTTTGTTTTTGTGTTTAGGATCTATAGACTTTTTTTACAGTGATATCCTTTTATCTACAATTGATATCTTTTTCAAAATTCAATACAAAACCAGATATCCCAAAGATTAAATTTCATACTAATTTTACAAGCTAAAACTATACGAGAATTCAAATCTAAAACAACAAATTGAAATAAACAAAGTTGTTAAAATAAACGCCATGAATTCAAATATTAAGAGCAATATAAAAGAAGTTGTTAAAATGAATGCCATCTAAAAATTTTGGTTCGGTATTCGTTAATATTTATTATGACATTCTCAAATGCTTGGCACCACTTTCCTTCTTGAATAAATCTTCGAAACTGTCATTCATGATAGACTTTGTTATAAATAATTGAAGAGGTTTACACACTTTTATGGCTTTGTTTTATTTTAGATACATGTATAATATAGAATATTTTTCTTACCGTATTACTAGCTGCTTTTCGGCGAATTTTGAACAAAATCTCAGATCTGTCTCTTTTGTAACAGCTACAACGGGAGATTCCGCCGATCTTAGTGTGTGTTTCCTACTTCTCAGAAACAGAAATTTACATGTATATTAAACAAAGTGTTTATTATAAAGTCTCACTCTCGTGCTTCTGAAAAATATTTTGAGATGCATGCAGCCACTTTAAATTTGAAATTTTCTTCTGTGTGCAAAATTATATAATGGCAAGCTACGGAAGTCAATTTTGCACAAACCAGAACTTAATGACCTAGCTCCCAAAATATTTCTGAATTCCGCATCATAAATTAGATTCAATTTAACAAATTGTTGGTTGTTTTTTTTTTCCTTTGTCTTTTTTTTTTTTTTTTTTGGGGGGGGGGGGGGTCCAATGGCCCTTTTAGTTGGTTTAATTTATTATACATTAAATAACTCTCAGTTGTTTTAGTTCTGTACATTTTATAACTTTACAAATTTCTGAGGGTTGGTCCAGACACCTTTCTCTCTCTCTCTTTCTATATATATGCGCTTGTAAAACATAACTTATTTGTATAAACTAAGAAATAAAAATGTTTAACTTGAGAAAATATTCACTATAAAAAATAACGAAAGCCCATTGAGCTCATGTGTGTGTGTCAGTGTGTATGTTTGTTTGTTTATTGTTCAATTCAGGGAGCTGCCTAAAGTTGAATCTGTTTTAAAATAGGCCATTGTTAGTTCTATCCTAGCTTGCTGATGCTGATCTTGGTAATGCTGTTTTTTTTAATGTTGATGCTAGCTCTATCCTGATGCTACATATGCTTATGCTGATGCTGGTTTATGTAACAAAAGTTAGCTGCACTGTATATGGAATTACATTTTTTTTTTCGATTTTTTATATATATTTTAATTGTTTGATCCTTAAATTAATTAATATTTATTCATTTCAAAATGAATAGATTTATTATCAAGCTCATTTAATAATTTATAGTCCCTATATAATCTATACAAGCGCATACACTTTTTTGCAGATTGTCTAAATATCATCGGGATCGAGATTCCTTTATTTGATAAACATATGAATACATTCGAATTTTCTCTATTACATTCCAGGAATCATTCTATGGTTCTTATCACATGAAATCATGGACGATGGTAATGTATTATGCTGTTGTTCGGCTAGAAATAACCTTTCCATTTTGCGTTTAGTAGCGTCTTAGTTTCATTGTAATAAATAACATATTTAAACAGACATGTCTGATTTATTTAAAGGTTTAATTGCTTTATTTACCTACCCAAAGCAGCTATTTTCAGATAGACTCTTCTAAATTAAACTTCTTACACAAGAGATGTATGTAAAACACTTATGCCCCCTCCCCCCAAATTGTAATTTTTTAAGAGTCCAAAAGGGCATAACTTCGTCATAAATGGTGTGAACGTACCCAAAACAAACTTAAGGTAAGATCTACTGAATGAAAGATGCCTACAGATTTATCAAATTTGAGAAATAAATTCCTTAAATGATGCTTTATAACCATGATAACTTTAACTTGGTCAAATTTGGTGCTTCAGGGCATAAATTGTAGATAAACAAGATGAAAAATCATATTTTAAACTGTCATTTTCAATTAATAGTTAAGAAAACCAGCCATGAATGTGAGAGTTTTTTCCATTTCAGACATAGAAATAATGCAGATTGCCTACAGTCTTATTGAAAACAGTAATTTGTATATTCTTGGCCTCTTCTTTTCAAAAATGTCAGATTTAATATAGGTGTCAGGACTACTTTTCATGTGATTTCAAATTGAATTCCATGAAAATACATTATTTTCTAAATATTAATTCTATTAGTGTCGTAATTAAAGTATGGGAAAAAAAAGTTGAGAGTGATTATATATATATATATATAATGACGTCATAATCATGATAATGGAACTAGCACCAGAAAGTAAGTCTTAAAACATTTACTAGATCTTGACCTCAACCCAGATATTTATCTGATAATTCTTTAAAATAAATTTCTTTCAGTATTTGCAACAGCTCTGAAGGAAATGAACGGAAACTGCAAATAATTGTTTTTTTCTAAGTCCAAGGGGCAAAACTCCTTGGGGCGATCATACCCAAAACAGAACTTGACCTAAATATTAATCTGGTATATCTGTATACCAATTTTCATTTCAATATGTGCAACAGTTGTAAAGGAAATGAACGGAAACTGCAAATAATTGGTTTTTTCTAAGTCCAAGGGGCAAAACTCCTTGGCGCGATCGTACCCAAAACAGAACTTGACCTAAATATTAATCTGGTATATCTGTATACCAAATTTCATTTCGATATGTGCAATAGTTGTAAAGGAAATGTACAGAAACTAAGAAGACTGACAAACCAACAGGCAGCAGCAAAGCAATAAGCCCTCCCTTCTTTAAAGGGGGACATAATTAGATTTTTTTTTACCTACCCGAAGTTGCTTTAATCAGGTTCTATATCAATTTAATACTTTTTTTAAAATGACATATTTTTTTCATAATATGCAGAAAATAGGACCTTGATGCATTGATCATTTTAAACTTCAAATCCCCTGTAAATATTAATGAAAATGTCTGTCTTCACTTGAAAATGAGTCTTAGACTAAAAGTTTGGGGGCTGAATACAACAGTCAAACAAAACATTTAGGCCTACTTCTTGAATGGAATAACAAAGAAAACAAGTTTAGGTTTACATGATAATTAATTCATAAATATGTACAGTTGCAAATGTTTTCCTTTACAAAAGTCGTAACACCACTGAAATCAATTCATAATATCACCACACAAATACAGGTTCCTTGAATGTCATAAACATTTGACGTAATTTAATGTCTCAGTGACATCATAAAGGGTCGATGGCATTCAAGTTTACTGTTGTATAAATGTATGAAAAAGGAACATTTCACACATTAAAAGTCATAATCAGGCAAATATAAAATATGAATAAGTAACAAATATAAATATTTTAAATAAGGTATCCTTGTAAAACATCTCATAGAAAAGGTGAACAAGGTAATTGATAAGTAATCATAGTATTTATAATTCCGGCTTTTAAACATGTGTTGAATAAGGCCATCTTTAAAAAATTGTTGATATTTTTCAGAAAAAAATTTCCTAACTTACCTTTTGATCCAATTATTCTTACCCTGAGTAGAGAGAGGTCAAACAAACATTTATATTCTTAAGATGGCTTAATGTGATTTATTTTGTTTACTTACAGCTGAAGTTCCTCCATTGGAGGATATGTCAGAAATCTTACAACAGGCAGAGGTCATCAGGTCAAAGGTTAATAGTTTGCAGAGTAAACAGTCTGTTGACCCCAGCCCCAGGGGAGCAGTTCCACAGAAGGGTCAGGGTACTGAGGTAAGGGATTGTATATATACCGGTAATGGACATTTCATCTACCATAGAATTATAAACTGGAAGATGTGGAAATGATTTACATGTACATGTAACATTCTCATTGACAATCAGGACCAACCTAAAAAAAAATCCTTTGCTTGCAGTTGCTGACCTTAAATTTTTAACAAACAATATTTTATTTTAGTCCCAGTCTGTTAATTTTGATAAAAAGATTATTTATTTGGGTTAAGTAATAGCTATAGGGTTAAGCCCTGTAAAGACTCCCTTTATTGAAAGTTACAGGTAAGTTAATAGCTTAGGAAACTGAGATAAAGAAATCTAAAAATTTGAAGGAAGGAATTTCACTAACTAGTTTGTGGCAATTTGTTCTAATTTGCATCTTATTTTTCATTAATTGACTTGATTTGATTGAGATTTACACCATTTATAGATACAAAAACTAAGCTGAATACTAGAAATTATAAAACATCAACTTCTAAATTAAAGAAAAATATGGATTTTTATTTTTGTAGAAACCAAAGGAAAAATCATCAGATACTCCAAAGGTAAAATCAGCCGAGAAAAATGTGATCAGTACACCCTCAGAATCTTCTTCAGCCAGTTTTGGGGGGTTCAAGAAAGGATTTTTATTTGGAGGAAACAGTTCTTCTAAGTCAGACTCAAAGGCAAAGAGTTCATCTCCCTCCAGATCAGGTGCCAAGAGTTCATCTGACCTTCCGTATATAACCAAGAAGTCTACCAGTGAAAGTCGTGAAATCCCAGAGGTTCAACAAACATTGTCTGCAGAGGCTCAGAAAATAGCACAAAGCAAAGGTAAGATTGACTGCAGAGGGTCAGAAAATAGCACAAAACAAAGGTAAGATTTATCAAAGTGTAACAAATAACAAAGATTTGGTTAGCTGTGTACACTCAATAACTCTACTGAAGTAAGAATTTAGCATCCATTACTTACTTTACATGTTTCATAATATTTGTAATGATTTGTTGTGTTGACGTAAATGCTGCCACAAGATAAAGATTACATGCAGGCATTCTCAGTCTCAGTTGAGTAACTAATGATTGCTCTTACATGTAGTAGGACAGGTACACATAAGAACAGTTTCAGCTTCTTCCAAATGAGACAAACTTTACTGAAATGTATGATCTTGTTTGTAATCAAACAGACGAGTGGTTGACTGATGGCCTGATGAAGAAGATTGAGGCTAACGACGCGCTGTTTAAAAAGCTTGGAGATCCCTGGTATGTGGAGGCTGTCAACCAATTCCAGACAGATCCAGTCAGAGCCATGGAGCGGTACAAAGACAACAAGGAAATCCAGGAATTCCTCAGCTCATTCTGCAAAGTCATGGGTAAATTATTGTCAGGGGGAATCATGGGTATATTATTATCAGGGGGAATCATGGGTAAATTATTATCACAGGGAGTCATGGGTAATTTATTATCACAAGGAGTCATGAGAAATGGTTAACATTTAGGTTATTGATTTTGAAAAGGGGGTCAAAGAGTAACCAGGATTTTTGTTTTTATGTACCGGTAATTAAAGACGAATTTGCTCCTTGTTGGTGAAATTGTAACTATATCTCTAGCTTAAAAATCATTTTTAGCTCACCTCAACGAAGTTGGGGGAGCTTATGTGATACCCTCGGCGTCGGTGTCGGCGTCTGCATCGGCGTCCCAGGTTAAGGTTAAGTTTTTTGGGGCAGTTTTCTTTTTAAGTACTTCTATGTCCTATATTGATTAGACATGCATGGAAGATGCTTCTAGTGTCTTTCATTGTACCAGTCCAAGATTCAGATGCTGCAGTTTAAACAAAGAAATGACCATGTAAATGTTTTTTGGAGCAGGTTAACATTTTTGGTGCAGTTTTTGGTGAAGATTTCATTTCCAAATAACTATAAGCCCTATGTTGACCAAACTTGCACGGATGATACATCTAAGGATGCATACTACCGGGCTTGCTTCGGATGCTGAATTTGACCTACATTTTCCGGTTAAGTGAACAGTTTAAAGTTTTTGGTGCAGGTTTCATTTCCAATTAACTATAAGTCTTATGTTGATCAAACTTGCATGGATGATACATCTAAGGATGCATACTACCAGGTTTTCTTCGGATGCTGAATCTGACCTACATTTTCAGGTTGAGTGAACAGTTTAAAGTTTTTGGTGCAGGTTTCCTTTCCAAGTATCTATGAGTCCTATGTTGACCAAACTTGGATGTATGATACATCTAAGGATGGATACTACCAGGCTTGCTTCGGTTGCTGAATCTGACTTACATTTTCCGGTTGAGTGAACAGGTTAAAGTTTTTGGTGCAGGTTTCCTTTCCAAGTAACTATTAGTGCTATGTTGACCAAACTTGGATGTATGATACATCTAAGGATGCATACTACCGGGCTTCCTTTGGATGCTGAATCTGACCTTAATTTTCAGGCTGAGTGAACAGTTTAAAGTTTTTGGTGCAGGTTTTAATTCCAAGTAACTATAAACCCTATGTTGACCAAACTTGCATGGATGATACATCTAAGGATGCACACTACCGGGCTTGCTTCGGATGCTGAATCTGACCTACATTTTCTGGTTGAGTGAACAGGTTAAATTTTTTTGTGCACGTTTCATTTGCAAGTAACTTTAAGCCCTATGTTGACCAAACTTGCATGGATGATACATCCACAGGAGTCTGAAGTTTTAATCGGTCAAAAAAAAAAAAAAAAAAAATCCGGAAAAAAATTTTCCTACCCTGAAGTTTTAATCGGTCAAAAAAAAAAATCCGGAAAAAAATTTTCCTACCCTTAACTAAAAAAAAAATCCCAGGACTGCAACGTGTTTTGGGGGGACCCACCTAAACAAATAGATCTGGGCTTGGCCAGAAAAATCTCGCGACTAATTCAGTTTCCGGAGCATTTTTGTTATTTATTTAATGTGAAAAATTCAATCTGCTTGACGACTACGGGCCTTCCTAGCCCCCTTTCCACTTTGACAGCTCATCCTGGACTCCATGCCACTAAACCGGAAGAGAATCTCGCAGTGTATATTTGACGTTTATAAAAACTTGTTCAAATGAAATAAAATAAATAATTGTTCAACGTAATTTTATCAAGTTATTTTAAATACAGTTAATTCTCGATAAACCGCCACCTTTTGTTATTTAGAAATCATGGCGGTATAACGAATTTGGCGATGATTTGAATTTCCCATATTTTAGGAAACAAGAAGTAGAGTTACCGTTCTTGGAAATACCATAAAGCGTTTCTATTCCTATAAGTACATATACAGTCAATTCTCGAATTATCGCCATTCGATTCATCGCCATTTTCGCAATACCGCCATGATTTCCCAAGAACGTTTTTCCTGCTATATAAAATTCTCTTTATAACGCCAAATTCGCATACCGCCATCCGCCACCCTGTTTTCAGAACAAACGTCCATTTTTAAGTGTCAATTATCTCGATAATACCGCCACAGGTGTATGTGGTAAGTGAAGCACGGCTAATTGGTTGACGCTATCCCTGTTGTAAAGCATGCAAAGCCAGTCAAGGTACATGCAATTAAGTAAACAATTATTTTAACATGAATTGTTAGAATAATTTTGTTTTCTGTTTAATAATATCATTAAGTCAAGGCTTCGCCATGAAAGCGGTCGTTGTAAAGTACGCCGATAACGATATTATTTTGATAATCTCTGCTTTTAAAAACAATGCAATGTTTGCTTTAAAAATTATTTTAAGTCAGAAATTGTGAACGTTTCATTAACAATGATTTCATAAACAATGAATTCATTCAAGAACTTATTTTACGTACTATAGGCAATATATCACGACGATCGATCCAGCATTTTTTTCTTCAATATCAGACGTGCAGATTTACATACATACACATGTACTTGTCTTAATTTCATAATTGAATATTTTGTTTTAGCGAAATTGTACATAAAAAATTACTTGAAGTATTTTCAAATTTAGATATATGTTTATATATACATGTACACGTGATAATAAGAATAGAAACGCTAAATGGTATTTCTAAGAACGATAACTCTACGTCTTATTTCCTAAAAATTCAATTCATCGCCAAATTCGTTATACCGCCATGATTTCTAAAGTACAAAAGGTGGCGGTTTATCGAGAATTAACTGTACATGTATTCAAAACATTTTTCTAAATTTTAAAATACTTTAAGTATTTTTTATGTACAATTTCTTTAAAACAAAATGTGCAGTTATGAAATAAAGACATGTACATGTGCATTTATGTACATGTAAATCGACACGTCTGATATTGAAAAAAAAACTTCTTGATAGGGATAGCGTCAACCAATTAGCCGCGCTTCACTGACCGCTCGCACCTGTGGCGGTATATCGAGATAATTGACACTTAAAAATGGACGTTTGTTTTGAAAACAGGGTGGCGGATGGCGGTATGCGAATTTGGCGTTATAAAGAGAATTTTATATAGCAGGAAAAACGTTCTTGGGAAATCATGGCGGTATTGTGAAAATGGCGATGAATCGAATGGCGATAATTCGAGAATTGACTGTATATTTAA